>NW_021604565.1:12382761-12407271 GCF_004785775.1 Grammomys surdaster
TTCCTCCCCCTATATACCATGATTGCTTTCTTCTCTCTCCCAAGTGGGATTGAGGCATCCACATGTGTGTCCTTCAGCTTTTTAACCTTCTTGAGTTCTGTGGATTGTATCCTGGGTATTCTGTGCCTTTTTTGGCTAATATCTATTTATTAGTGAGTAGTTACTATACATGTCCTTTTGGGTCTGAGTTACCACACTCAGTGATCTTTTATTTTTATTATTTTTAGTGACTTTTTCTTTTTTCTTTTTTTGAGATTCTGCTATTAGATTTTTTTATTGGGTATTTTATTTATTTACAGTACAGATATCATCCCCTTTCCCCATTTCCCCTCCCTAGAACTCCCATCCCATCCCCCCTCCTCCTTTATGCTTTTATACCATTTTGATTACATACATGTATTAAGGTCAGTTCTAGGTTGAGAGTCTAGCAATACAATAGATGCAAATAGTCAAGGAACAAGCAATACAATAAACACAAATAGTCAAAGAAAAAGCAAGGCTTTAAACCCAATTACATGAACACTCCAGTGATCATTGTTTCTAAGGACTTATCAGGATGTCCAAAGTATCTGAGCCTACTTTCCTGTCCTAGCCCAAGGTCATTTTCATGTCTGAAGCCTACTTCCTTGTTCTAGCCTAAAATTTAGATTTCTGTCTGAAGTTACTTCTTTGTTCTAGCCTAATAGTTAGGTCCCTGCTTGAGATTACTTCTTTGTTCTATCCTGATGTCAGATTCCTGCCTGAAGTCTACTTCCTTGTCCTTGGCCAATGTCATATTGCTTCCAAGTAGTCCATTTCCTTTTCTTTGGCCAAAGTCAGATTCCTTCCAGGCAGTCCCAAAAGCTCTCCGCCTCTCCCCCTTTTTTATTTTTAAACAAGACAGAGCCTGTCTTAAGTTGTTCAGACGGGAATGCCTTACTTACCTGTCATAGAATATGCATTGTGAAAAGTGATGCCCTTATGTCTTAGGTTGGTAAGGCTCTGTGCAGAATCTTACCTGTCCTTGTCTTGCGAGCCTGTTAATTTAATAACTCTGTCTGGGGGTCCAGTTTCTCACTCAGTGATCTTAACAGCTGAACCATCTTTCTAACCCTAGCTTATCCCCTTTTAACAAGAATTTGAGCACATATACCTCCTTTTTTTCCTTTTGCTTCAATTTTTAGAATATTTATTTAACAAATTTCCTTTCCAGCTTGTTTTAGTAAACATTAACTGCAAATAAGTTATAGTTGGGTTTTAGAGCCTTTAGGAGGAAACCAATCATGTTAAAAAAAATGGTTAAATTCTAAATATAAATTTCAAAGTTGGTGGATTGAACAAAGATTTACATTCAAATGAACAAAATAACACAACCAGCTGACTCTGGACTTCTGCCTTTTTGGAAAAGGAAAACTTCTGATACAATTATTAATTTTGATGAGTTTTAAATGCCAGTATCCATAGTGTTCCCATGACAAAAGACTATGTACATTTGAAGTTGAAGAAAGGGCACTGGCAGGAAAAGACATTCTCTTCATGTCTGTGAAAGTAGCAACTGTAACAAGATCTGAAAAGCCTGTCACTCAGTTCTGGAATTTAAACTATTAAACTTAGTGAGTGTAATTGTAGTCACTAGTAGGACTGACTAAAATTGCAAATCCCCAAATATAAGGTAGTTATTTCACATATAGAATTGGATGAATTTTACTTTATTTTCCAAGCTGATAAATTTTCAGTAGAATCTCATCAAACCCAGGTGATGCGGTGTGCTACCCTTAAAGCTTATTTTCATTTTAGCTTTAAGAGAATTGTAGGTTTACTTCCTAGATCTATAGAAATATCTTTCCCATCTACCTTTGGACTCTGCAGGCTGTGGTCTTTGTACCAAGCTTAACCATGTGACATAATAGTACCTAATTGTTGTATTTTTAAACAGCATTGTGCTATGTGGATAGACCATATTTTGTTTCTACATTCATCAGTAAATGAACATTTGGACTTTAAAAATTCAGTTTATAACGATAGTTATAAATATCTTACAAGAGAAAGCTCTTGTTTTGTCCACATTTTATGACAAGAAGATATCTGTGTTATACTTTCCCACTTATACATTACTAACATCTCATAATACTAACATCTTACAAATATTGGATTTCTATTTTTATTTGCTTAGACAACTTATACAGTTTATAGTGATGTTTGTCTACATTAAGATTATCCTATTATAAAGTCTATTATGAATCTTTAAAAGTATACAGTGTAATAGTTTTTAAAATATTTTTCTTAGCATATATTGTAAAAATAACAGTTTTCTTAATGACAGGTTTCGAAATCCTTTGAGTTAGTTAATTTTTTTCTTCCCTCTATCAGACTTCCTCATTTCTTTGTTCTGTGCTCCATTTGTACCTTTCTGCCCTGAGTTATTTCCTCTCCAGGAATAAAGTCTTGTGTCTTCTTTCCTTTTTTTTTTTTTTTTTTTTTAAATAAGTGTTTATCTCTATAGTCCTGGCCTGGAACTCACTATGTAGGCCAGGCCAGAGCACATCTGGCTGATACAGTGTTTTATTTCTTAATATGCCATGATGTAATGGCTATAGTGTTCTTAGCAGCAGTGGTAGCTTAGCTAGCACAGAATGCTCAGATGCACTGCCCAGGAACTTTGATTTGTAGTGCAGCACCATGCAACATTGACAAGAGCAGCTGAGGACAGTATACGTTTTAACTCCAGTGTAGTTTAGTCAGAGGAAGTGGGTTGGCACAGGTTCCTCTTACTCCATACTTACAGTTACCATTGTAATGCACAGGATTGGTACATGAGATTTGCATGTATGTTCATTTTGGAAAATGGTTAAGGGAAGTGGATTGGGAGTAGAGAGTATATATTTTTACCTAACCTATCATTTAATTCTTAAAAAGTGCTTAAAAGGCTTTACTTTTGTATAAAGTGTTATGTTATATATATATACATATATCCCCACAGTTTTCCATATTTTAACTGGTCTCATAAGTTAGTAAGATTTTGCATCAGCTCTATTTTGGAAAAAATGACCTAATCTTATTTTATTGTACAGAATATGAGCAATAACAAAAATACATTTTGGGAACTGCTCTAAATTGTCAAGCTTTGCATTTGGGAACTCTATGTGAGTCTTTAGATCCAGCTGTTGCCAAAGTATTTTTTTAATTGCTATAAAGTGTGTCTTAAAGCGAATGGGTGACTGTTTCTAAGGTGTGCTAATGGCAGGTATTTTATGGTATCTGTAGGAAGTTGAGTAGATTGTTTTCTTCCTTTGCGTCTAGTAGTAAGATCTATACTTCTGAATTGGCTTTTTATATATTGAAAACAAGAATTTAAAAACTTAGAAATTTTATATTGGCAGAGAAATTTCATTGCCTCTGTACTGTGATTTGCCAGGAAATGGTGAATCATATTCTTTTAAATTACTTGCAATTAGGGTATATTTATTTAAAGTATTTGCTACCATGCTACTTGTTTCTACTTCCTTCAGTTTATCCTGGAGTTTCTCCAAGTTGAATTTTAATGAGTTGTTTATCTCACTAGTTACACTAGGATTTATTTTTCCCTAGAGATTAATGTTTGGGTTGATAGTTTCTAAACCTATTCCATAAAATGAACATATATTCAGATCAAGATTTCCAAATATGAGCACAAGACATTTGCTAAATTAATGACCAACATAACTGTTAAAATGCAACTTGGTGATATTTTAAGGCAAGTCTAGAAGTTTTTAGATATTTTACTACTATTTTATATTGAGCTTATTTGTTTTAAATAAATATGCAGCAGTATAAATCACAAGGAAAAGTCACACTTTTATTGTGTATTTTCACTGACATTTTAATGAGTCCCCCAAGTAGCTTTAAGTTGTAAAATCTATTGATCTTTAAAATTTTTCTGAAGCTAAGATAGCATAACATTAAGACTCGATGAAATGCATAATAGAAACATGGCATTTATTACTTAGCTAGCTTGCTAACTGGTGTAATATAATTTAAATTTTGACAAAAGAAAGAAAAGCCTTCTCTATTGATACTGTTACATCAACAATAGTTGGAACGTTGTATCAGCTACTCTGTGTTACCAAATCATTTTAAGTTTGTTTAATTTAGTTAAAATATTATTTAAAAGAGGTGTAACAAACTATACTTTCGTGATTGGTATAACTGAAAAAGAAAACTTTCAAAGTGCCATGTATATATGGCAAACTTATCTTGTTTACTATTGAATAATAATATGCAAAATATATTTTCTTTGATAATAAATGTGAAGAAGAGAATTATTCTGTGACTTCTCGAAATTCTTAAATGCACAATAAATCTTTGAAAATATATCTGTGTTTTAATTTATACCAATGTAATCCATTGGGAACTTTTTTTTTTTTTTAACAACATATAATGGTTTGAAATTTAGTGTATAAAGTAGCTAAGTTTATTCTGAGATAAAAGAAAAGTCTCACTTGTACAGTGAATCCCTCTGTAATTTCAGCTTCCAGCAATGAGGTTCTTTTAGGATCATGGCTCTTGCTGTACTTCAGTGCCCAGTGCTGTGTCAGGATGAAAGTGTGGCGTCTAGGTCCCTGACAGAGATTCATGTAGATGTCCCAGCAGTTTGTATTCTTATTAGTGGGAGAAGTTGTAGAATTTTTTTTTATTTTTTCAGGAATACAAATGGAAATTTGAGAAAGTAGTAGAGAGAATCAGTTGTCCATTTTGAAACTGTCAGGAAAGGGGAAAAGGGATTTATAAAATGATGTACATTGGAATTAAATACTTTTTTTGTGAATTCTGTCTTATTTGCTTATTCTCCTGTTGTTCTGACCACTGCAGTTTGACTTATTTGGTGTAAAGAATGCTTTGTGCAATGTACATTCATCTCCTAGTGTATTCCCTTCAGTGCTTGATCAGGATTGTAGATTGAAGGGTAAATTTAGGGAGAATTCTTTGATGCTAATGAATGTGGGAACGTTATGAGGGACTTGTGGTGTCTGTCTTACTGTGTTGTTGTCTATTTCATTATCTGGCATGCCAGTAGAGGTAGACCAGTGTAGTGACTGTCTTCCCATTGCTGTTGTGAGTTGTGTTGCTTAGGGAGGGCAGTGGTCACTTGGAGCCGTGTTGCTATGATGCTATAAGGGATTCTTTTCTTTAAAGCAAAATTTAGCATTTTAATAATTTATATAATTCAGTGCTTTAAAATATTTTTATAAAGTCACAATTATAATCCCTTTTGAATTTCAGAACATTTTCAAAATTTCAAAAAAAATATTCAGGAGTATGGGGAGATGCTTCAGTTAGTCAAGTGCTTTCTGTGCGTGAGGGTCTGAGTTTTGGATATGGTGATGAATCTGTGTGGTACCAGCTTCCCTGATGGAGTAGGATGGGGATGAGGTAAGATAGGAGGATCCTTGGTACTGCCAGTCTAACTAAATTGGTGACTTTCAGGCTCAGGAAGTGGGCCTGTCTCAGGAAAGAAGATATAGACTGATTGAGGAAGACACCTGTTATTGGCTCCCATCTTCACTATCCACACACATGTACACATGTATGCATATATATGAACATATACATGAGTGTGTATGCACATGTATACCAGACATACAAACCATGTATCTTTCCCCCCGCTTGCAGTACAATTCCTCTAGTATGTTGTATATAAACACTATTTACTTACTTATTTTTATTATTTTTCTTTTTATTTTCATGTATAGGGCCAAAAGATCTCAGACTGTTGAAGCTGAGGGTATTTTTGAGCTCCCAAATCTCACAATTCAAGCTACAAGAGCACAGACACTTTTGTTGCAAGCAATATATCAGAGTTGGTCTCATATTGGAAATGTCAGCTCTTCAACAGTAAATGAAGCTTTGATGACTGAAGTCTTCCAAACGACAGGTAAGAACACACTTTTCCTCGTAAGGAAAACGTGTTGTAAGGATGACCAATACTCAATTCCCTGTGTCTAATGTGCTCAACTTAAGGAATATTCCTGTGATTGTAGATGTTTACTTGACTAATATTTATACCACATTTTCTCAAACCACTCCTCATTTTCAGGTCATCTAGACTGACTCCTTAAACCGGCAACTGTGAAGAATGCTTTGCACTGCACATCAGTGTACTGGTGTCTGTTAAGTGTGGTAGCTCATATGTACTTAGAGATTTATCCTTTCCTTTTAGTTTTTCTGGTTTATTGAAATATTAGTTTTCAAAATATTCTTTAATGATCTTTACATTCCATTCGTATCTGTGGTAATGTACTCCCTTTCTTCTCTAATATTTGTCTTCTCTGTTCCATCTTGTTAGTTTGGCTAAGAGTTTGTCAGTCTTCCTTATTATTTTTTAACTCTCTTTTAGCCTTTTTTTTTTTTTGCCATTTATTACTTATTTTGATGTTCTGGGCTGTTTTTGTTTTGTTTTGTTTTGGTTTGATTTTTTGAGACAGGGTTTCTCTGTGAGTTTTTGTATTTTTAAGACTTTAGTTCCATGGCTGTGCTAATTAGTTGTGCTCTTTCTGATGTAAGCATAATCATTCACATCCATAAAAGACGTGAACCACCTTTGCTGTTTAAGTTGTATTTCCATCTGATTGTTCGATTTTTTTGATTCTTCTGTGATCTTTACAGTGACATTCTTGTCATTCCAAAGTCAATACTTCCAGTTCCATGAGTTTTTTTTTTTTTTTCCGGTTTCTTTTGCTATTTATTTATATTATTCAGTTATGATACAATAATGATCATGAATTTATTTTAGTGTTTTTGTATTGGTCAGTATTTGCTCTGTTGGCCTAAATATAACACATTTTAGAGAAAATTTCAGAGGCTGTCTAGTATAGAGTAATTTCTGGTTAGATTTCTCTGAAGAGGAGTGGGGGTGGGGGCTGTCATTCACCAAGTGGATGCCATCACATGGCAATAGAAAAGGGAAGACGTTTGTTGTTGTCTTTGTCCTCACACTTCGAATCCTGCTTCTGTCACCTCCTGAGTGTTGGGATTACATGTATGCAGCCACGCCAAGCCTCTCTCTTCTTTTGTGGCCACTGACACTGAGTTATGGAAGCACTACTTTGATGGGATTGGCATTCACCTCATAAAAGGCTTGCATTTAAACTTCATAGCCTGATTAAGGAAGTTTTTTACTTTCTTGCCAGGCAGTGGTAATCCCAGCTTAATCCCAGTGCTCAGGAGGTAGAGGCAGGTGGATTTCTGAGTAGGAGGCCAGCTTAGCTTTCAGTGTAAGTTCCAGGCCAGCTAGTGTTGTACAGAGAAATCCTGTTATGAAGAACAAACAAACAAACAAAGTTTCTGCCCTGTCAGTATCTCACAGAGAGGATTAAACTCTAGTACTTCAATCCTTGTAGAACACACTGAAATTACATGCAAGCTGTAGCTGAGTTTGCATGCTCACTGATTCCATTCCAAAGCCTTTAAGAAATTTATTATTTCTTTTACTTTTGAGATTATGCTATAATTACATCATTTCTCTCTTCTCTTTTTTCACTCCAAACTCTCCCATTAAACCCCTCCTTGTTTTCTTCAATTTTTTCATTAATTGTTCTAGTCATCTCTCTCTGTGTGCGTATATATGCATACACACACATATTCTTAACCTGTTCAGTCTGTATAATATTGCTTGTATGTGTGTTTTCAGGCCTGACCATTTGGTATTGAATAATCAGTTGTTGGGCTCCTCTGAGTTCTGAGGTTGGTTGAGGCCATTCATAGACGTAGTGTATTATAGAAATAATCCTGAAAGTACCACATTTGTTTTTCACAAGTGATACTCTCTCTGGTGGTCTTATTTGCTTGACTGTTTATCTTACTGCCTACAGTATTCATGAAAAATTAAAATTTCTAGTTTTTTTTTCTTTTTAAAACTTTATTTATTTATTTATTTATTATAGGTACACTGTAGCTGTCTTCAGACACCTCACAAGAGGGCATCAGATCTCATTGCAGATGGTTGTGAGCCACCATGTGGTTGCTGGGATTTGAACTCATGACCTCTGGAAGAGCAGTCAGTGCTCTTAACCACTGAGCCATCTCACCAGCCCCAAAATTTCTAGTTTTTTTTTGAACTGGCTAAAATAGCCTAAAATTGTTAGTAAACTGGAAGTCTTGATTTTCTTTTGTAATCCCTCTTCTTTTCTAAGCAAATTTATTTTTTCTTTCTCTACATGAATTTATAAAATGAACTGTAACATAAAAAAATTCTGAAAATTATCCTTAGTATTCTTAAGCATTAAAGAAAAGTCTTGGACAAATGGCAGCAGGTTGGTGTTTTGTAACGTGGTGTATTGTAAGATTTTAGTTTAGTGGAACTAATATTTTAGAGATTGGGGAATTGGGAAAATTGTATTGTTAGAAAATGTTACTTCTTTTCTAAGGGCTTGAGAAAATGAAATAAATAATTTAAAACACTTAAAATAGATGGAGGAAAACTTATCTAAAAAATATTTTTAAAGCTAATTTTCCAAGTGGATAGTTTTTTGTTATTTCTCATCAGACTAATCCACTTGTATGTATTTCAGTGCTAATATAGTATTTATGAAATTGTGCACCAAATTTTCTTGCTGAAGTTCCTGAAAGTATATATGCATTTTAGGCATTAAGTTTTTAGCATTGTATGCTCTTGTATATGAGTACTGTCAATACACAAGGTTTTGTTAAACTTTACTTAATACTGTTTGTTGATACATGGGATCTTTTGCTTTAAAGCAGTTTTAAATTACTACAGTAATAAAACATGTTATACTTAAGTTAATGTAATCTGTGGAGAAGGATATTTTCCCATCCTGCAGTTGGCTGTATGCCACTTGCCACCACCTTCATTTCCCTGTAGCCTATTTTCCTGTTTCCTGAGATGTTCATATCCTCCACTAAGAGTTACTAATGAAACATAAACTTGTCTCTCGTTTCTGAACTTTGTTCTGATTTTATTGTCCATTATTTTGTACAATTCTCCCCTCTTCTTTGATCACTATTTCCATTCAAGTCCTTCTCCTTGAGCTTAATATGAAGCTGTTTATCATTGACTTGTTCTTGTCAAAATTTAATCATTTAATATATTTTTGTTTATGTTTGCTTACTCCTCATTATGTCTGTAAGGCTTTTCCTTTATTTCCTTCCTCTCTGACATTCCTTTTGCTCAGATTTCTTTTACCATGCAAATAACCTTCTCAGTATGTTTTAATATATTCCTAACATTGTGTTCATAAGTATAATAAACTTTAAAACATTACCCAAAAGAACAGCGTGCGTGCGTGCGTGCGTGTGTGCGTGTGAGGGTGGTATTTAACTAACCTTCCAACCCTTTTAGCCATAATCCAAGATTAATGTAATTAATCTAATACTTGACAGTTCTTTAGGGTGAGTGAGTTAAGCCACTTTGGCTCCCAAGAGATCTCTCAAGCACTGTACCTGCCTCTGTACCTATCACGACCTCTCTGGATTCATGAATGAAAGATAGATACACAGACAGACACACAGACACATATACACACACACATGCTAGCTAATTTTAATATGCCTTGGCTAGCTCAGTGACTGGGCTAGCCAATACTCCCCTCTAGTATTGAGAGTTAACATCTTTAAAATTCTATATTTCATTTCTGCTACTCCAGACCCAATTGGGGAAGTGGCCCCTAGGACCACTTTCCTGGATTCTTACATGTCATTGGGGCTTTAAGTCGCGTCTGTCTGCTTCCCCATCAAGTCCCACCCCATTTCCCTGGCCAGCCATTGCCTGTATGCAATTCTTTATTATCAGTCGAAGCCAGCTGTGGGCAGGGACCCTCAGGTCTATGAGCGTGGCTTTTTAGAGCCAAACTAAGACAAAGCATTAGAACCAATTCCCAACACAATTCACATAAATAGAACCTTATAAACATATATTTGTATGTGACTTAAGTTCTTAGCATAACATTTTCAAAGTACTTGTAGTATAGAATGTATCATTTCTGATTCCATTATGTATTGCTATAACAAAATACCTAATTCAGGTTCATTAGAGTTTAAAGAGATGAATTTTGTTCACAAATTTGGCTGGAGGTTTCAATATGGAGTGCATGTTCTGTGGGTGTCACAGGCTGTAGAAGTAGAAGGGAGCATGGCTATGGCAGGGAGCAAGCATGCTTTGCCCTTGTCAGAGCCAGCTCCTCCTGAAGTCAACAGCAGTCCTCTCCTGTGAGCTAGTTACACTCTGATCTCTATTTCTTTTTATTTTATGCATATAAGTGTTTTGCCTGAATGTATTTAAGTATACTATATGTGTGCCTATACCTGAGGTGTCAACAGAAGGGTGTGTGATCCCCTGGAGCTAGAGTTACAGGCAGTTGTGAGCTGCCAGATGGGTGCTTGAAACTGAACATGGGTGCTCTGCAGGAACAGCCAGTGCTCTCAACCCCTAAGCTATTCATTAGCTCACAATCTCCATTTCTTAATGGTTTCATCACTTTAACATTGTTCTGGAGACCCTTCCAGAGTGTGAAAATTTATGGAACACACTCAAGCATGGAGCCTTTTTTGTAGAATAGGGTGGCACTGTGTGTGTACTTCACATTTTGTTTATCGTTTGGTGGATATTGATTGTTAATCATGTTGACTGTTATGAAATGTTGTTATGACTACTCCTATAGTTTGTGTGAATACATGCTGTCATTTCTCCAAATACTCTCTGTCTTTAAGAGTAGAATTGCTAGGTCATGTCGTCCCTTTGTATTTAATCTTTGGAGGAGCTGCCACACTTTCCCAGTATCTGTACTCTTCTGTAGTCTTATTTGCAGTGTGATGCTGTGCCCAGCTCTCCACTTCTTTGCCTTATTTTTATACTGCCAGCCATTGATGTGGATAGAAAGTGGTAATTTTGAGCTTTTGATTTTCTTTTCCATGGAAAATGCTGTTGAGAATATTTTTATGACTGTATTTGTTATTTATATATATATTCCATTGAAAAACTCTGAGTCATTTGATTTTAAAAATGTATACTATCTTTTTGTTTTAAATTATGTAAATAAAGTCTTATGTAAAATTTTGATTACAATTCCCTTAAGTCTTTCAGACATTTTGAGTTCATTTCATTTTTCACATGTTAGGGTTTTACTGCTGTGAACAGACACTATGTCAATGGCAACTCTTATAAGGACAACATTTAATTGGGGCTGGCTTACAGGCTCAGCGGTTCAGTCCAGTATCATCAAGGTGGGAGCATGGCAGCATCCAGGCAGGCAAGGTGTAGGAGCAGCTGAGAGTTCTACATCTTCATCTGAAGGCTGCTAGTAGAATACTTTCTTCCAGGCAGCTGAGATAAGGATCTTAAAGCCCACATGTACTGTGACACACCTACCACAAGGCCACACCTCCAGATGGTGCCCCTCCCTGGGCCAAACATATTCAAACCATGACAGATGTTGACTTTTTCTCTAATTTTTCTTATATCTTCCAGTACATCTTTACAGTGTTTTTTTAGTATTATTTAGAAATGATATGATTCTTAATTTTTTTTTCTGTCTGTGCTTCTTGGTCATCATTTATTTTAGACCTTTTATTCTTCCAAACTTTGTAAATAACATAGACACATTCCTGGTCCTATACTGCTTAGGACAGTTAACTGTTAGGACAGACAGTTTGAATTAAGTTATTTTAGACTCATTTTTCCTCTCCTTTTTCTTCTTCATTTTCTGTGTGCTTATTGTTCAGTTCTACTGGGAAATAAGACATGTGCATGTGGGATAAGATGTACGTGTGGAGTAAGCTGTGCATGTGGGGTATATGCGTGCATGTGAAGTTTGTTCATATTGGGTACATGCATGGCCACCTGAGAGTCCTGTCCTGCTGGAGGAAACTGGGTTTTCATAGTTTTTGGAGAGTTCATTTACTGTCAAGTTACAGTTTTACTAATTGATGAACTGTAAGTTGTAATTTATAAAAAGTCAACTTTACTGACTACAACTAAGAGTTTGAAAAAGATAGGATAGAATTCAATAGAACATATGTAATTTAATAAGCAAAATGTTAGGTTTGCTCTTTTTACATGCAAAAGGAACACATTATTGCTAAATAAAGTTAATGCTCTGTTTTTAGGTACGAATATGGGCATAATTTTATACCGTTGCTTCTTTAGTATTTCAGTGTTAGAAACTAAGAGGATGTCAACTAAGATCATGTCTGGACAAGAAGGAGGAGAAAATTTAGTATCTTCAAAGGAAAGAAAATAAAAGCAGTTTTTTCATAGTAACTAATGCACTGCTTTTGGAATTCTATAATTTCTCACATAGAAAATGCAGTGTTGATTTTTATGCCCCTTTGGAAAATGGACAGTGTTCACAATCACTTAGAGCTAGAGACCCCAAAACCAAACGAGCTACCTGAAAACAATTTTATGAGTTAACCCGTCTATGTAGCAAAATAGTGGAATGATTTTCAGGTAGAAGTGAAAAGCCTATTGAGCTTGGTGATAGCTGGTTACCCAAAAATGAATTTTAGTTCAACTTTAAGCTTACCACAAGAACATAAATCTACATGTAAACTTAAATTATAGCCAAAAGAGGGACAGCTCTTTAGGAACAGAAAAAAACCTTTAATAGTGAATAAATATATACACTTACTTAACCATTGTAGGCCTAAAAGCAGCCATCAACGAAGAAAGCGTTCAAGCTCAACATAAAAAAAAATAAATCCGAACATTAATAATAATTTCCTATATTTAAATTGGGTTAATCTATGACATTATAGATGAAACACTGTTAATATGAGTAACAAGAAGTCTATTCTCCAAGCACAAGCTTATAACAACTCAGATACCATTGTTAGTTACAGGGTACTAGATAAAAATCTACAACTAAACTATCTAAACTTCAACCGTTAGCCCAACACAGGAGTGCTTTAAGGAAAGATTAAAAAGAATAAAAGGAACTCGGCAAGCATGAATCCCGCCTGTCTACCAAAAACATCACCTCTAGCATTACAAGTATTAGAGGCATTGCCTGCCCAGTGACTGAAGTTAAACGGCTGCAGTATCCTGACCGTGCAAAGGTAGCATAATCATTTGTTCCCTAATTAGGGACTAGTATGAACTGCTAAACGAGGATCCAACTGTCTCTTATTGTTAATCAGTGAAGTTGACCTTCCAGTGAAGAGGCTGGAATAAAACAATAAGACGAGAAGACCCTATGGAGCTTTAATTAACTAGCTTAGTTATAACCCTCAAGCCCTAATGGAACAAAAATAAAAATATAAGCTAATAATTTTGGTTGGGGTGACCTCGGAGAACAAAAAAAAACTCTGAATGATTCTAGCACAGACAAGTCAAAGCAACCTACTAGATCTCATTGACCCAAAATATTTTGATCAACGGACCAAGTTACCCTAGGGATAACAGCGCAATCCTATTGAAGAGTCCATATCGACAATTAGGGTTTACGACCTCGATGTTGGATCAGGACATCCCAATGGTGCAGAAACTATTAACGGTTCGTTTGTTCAACGATTAAAGTCCTACGTGATCTGAGTTCAGACTGGAGTAATCCAGGTCGGTTTCTGTCTATTTACAATTCCTCCCAGTACGAAAGGACAAGAGAAATAGAGCCCCCTCACAAATGAGCACTCTTAACCTAATTTATGAACCAAATCTCAATACAGTAGATGTGTAAAACAACCCATATAGACAAGATATTAGGGTGGCAAAGCCAGGTAACTGCGTAAGACTTAAAACCTTGTTCCCAGGGGTTCAAATGCTCTTCCTAATAATGTATTTTATTAATATTTTAACCCTCCTAGCCTCCATCTTAATTGCTATAGCTTTTCTAACCTTAGTAGGACATAAAATCCTAGGCTATATACAACTATGAAAAGGCCCTAACATTGTAGGTCCATATGGAATTCTACAACCATTTGCAGATGCTATAAAACTATTTATAAAAGAACCGATACGCCCCCTTACCACTTCCGTATCATTATTTATCATTGCACCAACCCTATCCCTCTCCCTAGCCCTCAGCCTATGAACCCCATTACCAATACCCCATCCACTAATTAACCTAAACCTAGGAGTTTTATTTATTCTAGCAACATCAAGCCTCTCAGTATACTCTATTTTATGATCTGGGTGAGCCTCCAACTCAAAATACTCCCTATTTGGCGCTCTACGAGCAGTAGCCCAAACAATCTCCTACGAAGTAACAATAGCTATTATCCTCCTATCAGTCTTACTAATAAGCGGCTCATTCTCCCTACAAATACTCATTACCACCCAAGAACAAATATGGCTAATTATCCCAACCTGACCTATAGCCATAATATGATTCATCTCAACCCTAGCAGAAACAAACCGAGCCCCATTCGACCTAACAGAAGGGGAATCAGAGTTAGTGTCTGGATTCAACGTTGAATATGCCGCCGACCCATTTGCACTATTCTTTATAGCCGAATATACCAATATTCATTATCCTGATAAATGCCTTAACAACTATCATCTTCTTCGGCCCACTACATAACATAAACTCACCTGAACTCGACTCAATCAACTTTATAACAGAAACACTAGCCCTCTTAACCGTATTTTTATGAATTCGAGCATCATATCCACGATTCTGCTACGACCAACTCATACACCTTCTATGAAAAATTTTTTTACCATTAACACTAGCATTCTGCACACGGCACATTTCTCTTCCTATCTTCATAGCAAGCATCCCTCCCTACCTATAGAAATATGTCTGATAAAAGAGTTACTTTGATAGAGTAAATCATAGAGGTTTAAACCCTCTTATTTCTAGGACGATAGGAATTGAACCAACCCCTAAGAATTCAAAATTGTCCGTGCTACCTACACACCTCATCCTAACTCAGTAAGGTCAGCTAATTAAGCTATCGGGCCCATACCCCGAAAACGTTGGTTTAAACCCTTCCCGTACTAATAGACCCTATCACCGTTATCATTATCTACTTCACCTTCCTCATTGGCCCATGATTACCATAGCCAGCTCCAACCTAGTACTCATATGAGTAGGCCTAGAAGTAAGCCTTCTAGCCATTATCCCACTACTAATCAATAAAAAGAACCCACGATCAACCGAAGCCGCAACAAAATACTTCATCACACAGCAACCGCCTCAATAATCCTTTTATTTACCATTGTATTAAACTACAAACAGCTAGGCACATGAACACTCCAGCAAGAAACAAACAGCATACTACTCAACATAACATTAATTTCTATATCAATAAAGCTTGGGGTAGCCCCATTTCACTACTGACTTCCTGAAGTGACACAAGGCATTCCACTACACACAGGCTTAATTCTTCTTACATGACAAAAAAATCGCCGCTCTTTCCATTATATTTCAAATCTATCAACTAATAAACCCAACTATCATTTTAATACTTGCAATTACATCAATCTTTATGGGAGCATGAGGCGGATTAAACCAAACACAAACACAAAAAATAGCATACTCATCAATTGCCCATATAGGATGAATACTAGCAATTCTCCCCTACAACCCAAACCTCATGCTAACCAATCTCATCATCTACATTATACTCACAATTCCCCTATTTATGGTACTAATAATAAACTCTTCAGTAACAATCAGCTCCATTTCACTCCTCTGAAACAAAACCCCAACAGTACTAACAATTACATCCCTCCTTCTTCTATCCTTAGGTGGACTCCCCCCACTAACAGGATTCCTCCAAAGTGAGCCATCATCACAGAACTTCTAAACAACAACTGCAGTCATAGCAACATCAATAGCCATAATAGCCCTACTAAACCTAGTCTCTTACACCTGTCTTATTTATTCCACCTCCCTGACTATATTTCCAACGAACAACAACTCTAAAATATTTCCTTATCAAGAAAACAGCAAATGCAACCCTATTTTACCCATCCTAGCAGGCCTAAGCACACTAACCCTACCTCTCTCACCCCAACTAGTATCTTAGAAGTTTAGGATATACTAGTCCAAGAGCCTTCAAAGCCCTAAGAAAACAACCAAGTTTAACTTCTGATAAGGACTGTAAGATCACATCTCACATCTGTTGAATGCAAATCAATTGCTTTAATTAAACTAAGACCTCAACTAGATGGGTAGGACTCAAACCTACAAAACTTTAGTTAACAGCTAAACACCCTAATCCTGGCTTCAATCTACTTCTCCTGCCTATCAGAAAGGGGGTGGGAGAAGCCTTACTAGAGTATATTCTCTACCTCTTCGAATTTGCAATTCGACATGAAATCACCTTAAGGCTTGGTAAAAAGGGGACTTAACCCCTGTGCTTAGATGTACAGTCTAATGCCTACTCAGCCGTATTACCTATGTTCGTAACCGTTGATTATTCTCAACCAACCACAAAGATATTGGTACATTATACTTACTATTTGGCGCCTGAGCAGGGATAGTAGTAGGAACAGCACTTAGCATCCTAATTTGAGCTGAATTGGGGCAACCAGGCGCACTCCTAGGAGATGACCAAATCTATAACGTTATTGTAACAGCCCATGCGTTCGTCATAATTTTCTTCATAGTAATATCAATAATAATCGGAGGCTTCGGAAATTGACTTGTACCACTAATGATTGGAGCCCTCGACATAGCATTTCCACGAATAAATAATATAAGTTTCTGATTACTGCCCCCATCATTTCTTCTTCTCCTGGCATCATCAATAGTAGAAGCAGGAGCAGGAACAGATTGAACAGTTTACTCCCCACTAGCTGGAAACCTGGCCCACGCCAGAGCATCAGTAGACTTAACAGTTTTTTCTCTTCACCTAGCAGGAGTATCATCAATTTTAGGGGCAATAATATTAAAATATATATGCATAAACTATTCTTATAATTAAGCATTTTCAACAAAAGGCTGGTCTTTTTTCAAATTGATATCTAAAAATACATGTTTTTATGATTATGAGAATTTCAGACAATTAATGATGAGAGATCAGTGCTGTTATGAGATGATACAAATCATATTATTAAAAGGAAATAGATAATAATAATGTATTATTTCATCACTTTACTGATTTTTTTTGACAATTAAAATGTATACCTATTTATTTAACCCAGTTTTTTCATCTTAGTAACTGAAGGTGTTAAGTCGTGCCTATGTAATGTAATACTGGCTTTTTGCTTTCCATTTGGTCTCAGAATGTGCAGCAGTCTGTGTCTTAGTCTGTCTATCCTAACTGTTGACAGTAATGTTACCATACATGTGGAACACTATGTTTTATTTCAAACATTAAAAATTCAGACACCTCTAGGAAGAAAACAAGTTTTCCTCTGATAATCCAAATTTTGTTAATACTGTATGTATCACAGAAGCAAGAGATTAATTATTTTGGTGTGTTGAACTATAGTGTGAGCTTCCACTTTTCAATGGATTTATTTATGAGACCTTATGAGAGTGTATGTGAATTTGGGATTATTGAAGCTATGTTGATGAATCCATTTTGAACTGTTGACAACTAGAAGCAAAAGTTTATTAAGATGCAGGTTTATGTTAATTCTTGTGAATGTTTTACCTTGGTCAGAATCTCAGTTAAGATTCTTATTGCTGTGATTTAACACCATGGCACAAGCAACTTAGGGACAAAACGATTTATTTCATCACACAACTTTGTAGCCCATCATCTAAGGAACACATGGAAGAAAACTGGAGGCAAGATCTGATGCTGAGGCCATGAAGGGGTGCTGCTTACTTACTGGCTTGCCCAGTTTGCTTTCTTAGAGTAGCCAGAACTGCTGCCCTCAGTGAATTGAGTCCTTCCATATCATTCATCAGTCAAGAAAATAAGTCTGATGGAGTCGTTTTCTCACTCATTTGAGGTGCTCTTTACCCATATGACTCTAGCTTGGGAAAACTATCTAGCATAGTCAGGTCATACTAATATTTTCGTTTTTAAGTATTAACACTGAGGAGAGATGACTTAATTGGAGTGTAATAATCTTTTAAACTCTGTTCTCATTCTTAGACAAAAACCAAAACTCAATAACCAACCAACCAAACAAACAAACAAACAGCCAAACAACCAACTAAACAACCAACCTAACAAAGCACTGACCCTCGAGATTGCAAGGCTTCACAGAGAAAGTAGGCGCTTTACTAGTGAGCCACAGCTTTAATTTCTTTGTTATTTTATTTCATTGAACTGAGAGGTTTTTTTCTCTCATCTTCAAAATTTTGATAGTGTTTTAACACACATAATTTCTAAATATATTATCAGTGGAGATGACACTTTTCTTGTTCTAGATGTAGAATCTTGCCAGGAAACATCTGTGTAGGGATATTCTCTATGGAAGTGGCTAAAGGGGAAATCTAGAGGTTTCTGTTCTACTTGGAGTCTACTTGTTCAGTGGTTTAGTTGAGTAGATGGATGATAAGGTCATGTTAAATTGAAAGGGTACTGCAAGAAAATGATTACCATAGAAGACAGTGACATTGCTGAGAAGAATTCAATTCAAGAGGTTGGTTATGTTTTGTTTGAATTTAGAGGAAAAAAAAAAAGTCTTCATTGTGTCTCTTTTTATGTCCTTGATTTCAAGCTGCCAAACCTGGGATGGAACACCTATTTGTAACTTGATGGTCCTTAAATGTGTTGCTTTCCTTTCTAGTATGAAAACTAGCTAGCACAGTCAGGTAATATGAATATTTTTCCTTTTTAAGTATTAACACTTAGGAGAGATGACTTAATTGATCTTTTAAACCCTGTTTTTATTCTTAGACAAAACCCAAAACTTTTCTTTGTTGTGTTAATATTTTAAAACAGCACACAGATCTGCTTGTGTTGCAGAACTGCCCTGTTCCCGACTAGCTTAAGCCTGAGGCCACGAGAGGTGGTGGCGTGTTCTCCCTGCTGCAGCAGCTCAGGTAGCCAGAGACACCGGCCCTGCCACTCACCAGATGCCAGTGTGGGAGATGGCTCTGCCAATTTTCCACGCTGTCTCTACAAGGTTGGGCTGAGCCCAGACCATCTCACCATCCATGAGGTACCCAGGAGAAAATGAGACTTTAATGCTTAAAGATTAATCAAAGGTTTTATATGTTTGATAATGCTCAATTAAAAAGATGCTCACAGAATTGGAGGTGTTTCCCAATTAACTAACCTAGATATAAGTTGTTACCCAGGACTGCTCTCGGTACATGTGTGGTCATCCATGGCACCTTCATCTCTGCTCCCCCTGTTCCTCCTCTTCCTCCCTCTCCCTCTCCTTACTCCTCTTCTTCTTCTCCTTATTCCTCCCATCTTAGCTCCTCCCAACTTGCAGGGAAAATATACATATCATCTTGACCTCTTTTCTAGATTTTAATTAGAAATAGCTGAAAGGAGTTAACAGTCCAGATTGCTTTACATAGAAAGTTGGTTTTCAAAAATGTCAGAAATCCACAGAATTGACATTACAAACATTCCTGTATAAACGTTCATTTGATTAGAGACCTGTCTGCTTTTGACAGTTTCCCTGTCTTGGATTCTAAGAAGAAATTGAGCATCTTTTGAGTTACTCCAGTTGTGGTGAGACAGCCACTAGGCAAGAATTGCCTCTTTTCATCTACAGACAAAATACTGTCCAGGAAAGGGACACACTTGCAGAATAGTCTACTGATTATATCTGGCAAGACAGAGTAATCAGCCCTTAATAATTCTGCATCATTAGGTCTGTCAGATGATCCTGGGCCAGAAGGCTGAAGATTGGATGCTCCAACGTTTTGAAGTAAGGGACTGTCTAGGTAATCAGTGGTCTATATAAATTGGCTAAGTTTTAGAAGCCATGCTTTGTACTTCCATTATCTTCAGTTAATTCAGTTATTCTGGATTTCTAATGGGGTTGAAGACTTATAGTGTCACAGCCAACCCAGGTTCTTTACTTTGAGAGGATGGTTTTCAGATGGCATTCATTCTGAAGACAGGACATAAGCCAGGTTCAGAACTAAGTCTTTTAGTTAGGAGAGATGGCAGAGGTTCTGTTTAGTTAACAAAAAATGGACTGGGTGTTAGGTCTATCTTGTACTTTAACAATTACAATTGGTAATATACTTGTGCTCAATTTATATGTGAGAGAAAAGAGTCTTTTAATTGGACAGAAAGAGGGAAATGTTGTGGATAGCCCTGGCCTTGTATTTTGATGCTAATTCTGCTTTCCTGGGAGAGGCTGCAGAGGAGGAGTGAATCAGTACACAGGTGACTTCTTGTCAACCTTCTGCCCACCTTAATTTGTAAAATAAAGGCTGGAGCCAGTGATTGGGCAGTAGAAGGGGAGGTGGAGAAGAAAGGTTTGGAGGAGGAGAGGGAGAAGAAGGTGACTGAAGAGGAAGATGATGGAGGAGAAAGAGGTGGAAGGACAATGGAGGAGAAGCATGTGGCCTGAAAATACCACAAGTTATGAGGGTCTCATAGCTGGGGAATAGAGTAGTGTAATGGTAAATCTGCCCAATCTAGGCATGCAGTTTATATTCATAATTATTGAGATATGTTTTCTTTGACCAGTCTTATTTGGGTTGGAAATTTACCACAACAGTTCTTAGACATAAAAACACTACCAGAGGTAGTGGGAAAGAAAGGATATGGGAGAAGTGAACCTGTTTAGAAAAGTTCTTTGGAGCAACCCCCATCTGTATTGTCTGGAAATCAGCAGTTCAGTTAATAGGTTAGCAGCTGCAGCTCAATCCACTCACAAACATGTCAGAAATATACCAGCAGTCCAAATTGGGATAGCAAACACGAATCAGCAGCAGTGGCACTACCTAGCAGAGACAGCCAGGCCTCAGCCTTGGCTCAAGTCAGAGGGAGGGATCAGGAGGAACACCAGGAGAAGTTCTAGGCTGTGTTTCTCTCAGGGAAGCAAAGGTCAGTGAAGAGTTGAGACCCACAAGCATTGCACAGCTAGCTCTATAAGCTGGCCAAGCTCAGCCTCCGTCACTGTTGGTCCCTTGAGTCCTATTTATACTCTCTAAACATTACAAGTCCTCCATGGGTCTTACCTCAGCATGAGTGTCTCAGCTGATATCACTGTCAATCAGTCTGACCATGCAGAAGCAACAAGAAACTGCAAATACACCACCAGAAATTTTTTGGTGTGTTATTCTCTATGTAGTTCCTACAAATGCAGCTCAACTATGCAGTATAAGGCGGACCAATAAATGCCTGTTGTTAGCAGAGAAACCTTTGCTAACATGCTTGCTTTAGCAGAACATCCTTTCTCCTGTGTCTGCTTCAGCTAAATCTTCCTTCTCCAGTTTGCCTTAGTTTTTCACCTGTGTCTGTGTCAGCTACATGTTGTTTCATGTGTTTGCGCTAGCAAACACCATCCACTGACTTTCCAAAGAACCTTCCACTTCACCTTATCTTAGTTCTGCCCAAAGTGGGGTGCTGCAAACCACGTGTACATGGGTATGACAGTGCAGTGGGATGAGAGCATAAGAACGCCTGTTCTTTCCTCTGTTCACGTACTTTATATCTGTAAGCATTTTCCTTTAGTAAGCTGCATCATGTGAGGAGTGCATACCATATACTTTACACGAATAGTCCGAGTTGGCTCACCTATTTTAGGATGACATTTCTTCTATAGTAATTCAGTTGGCTTCTTACCAGTAATATTGCTGGCAAGTTATAGACCTACAGATGGGAAACTTCATACTCAAAGTGATTTAGTGCTCTTTTCCCCCCGAATTATTACATCATAGTTATTGACTAAGTCAGTTTTTAGAGTAAGATCTTTAGATCTTTCTATTACTAAATTACTCTCCTGTTGTATGAGAACTGAAGTAATTGGTAAAGATTAATATCTAGTAACATCCTAGAAATTATTCAATGAAAGTCTAATCAATTCTTGAGGCTCATTTGAAATGTAAATTATAAACAATGTATTAGAATTTTAAAGTTTGTGCTTAATTTGTATTGTTAATTGGGATCATTATTTTATGTAGGCTTGTTGTCAATGTAGTTTTTAAAGATTTCTTTATTTTATTTATATGAGTACACTGTAACTGTCTTCAGACACACCAGAAGAGGGCCTTGACTCCCATTACAGATGGTTGTGAGCCACCATGTGATTGTGAAAATTCAACTCAAGGCCTCTAGAAGAACAGTCAGTCAGTGCTCTTAATTTCTGAGCCATTTCTCCAGCCCCTGTTAATATCTTTGACAGTCACCAAAACAGAACTATTAACTCTTTTCATTGTTTCAGAAGATAAAATACAAAGTTATATTTAAATTTGGTTTGCTTTGGAAAACAAGAACGTCTAGTTTCTCTCTATTCAGATTGTTAATTATTTTGTTGACTTTTAAATTTTACTGGTCTGATATTTGTGGGGAAATTATTGACAGATTTAAAAGTTGTATAATAATAATCATCAAATTGATACACAAATCCTCCTTTTAAGTGATGTCTTAATGTTAAAATACAAATCTACTTTCCAGAATGTAACTGTAAAAGTATTTTATGCAAGGTTTCATATGGGATACTGTAATGGTTGAATAATAAATTTTACCTCATAAAAATGAAATTCAATAATACAGTAGCTTTCTCAGCTCAGTAGCGTCTGGTCTATTCTCTCGAGAGCCAATATTTTCCAACTCATTAGGATCATGTCATTCTGTATGTCGTCAACATTGACTTAGCCCGGCTACCTTTACTTACACAACCGCCAAACTATTAAATAGGTCTCTTGTGGAGTGAAGTCAAATATTCCTCTTACTTTACTTCTGTCTTAGAAGAGAGGAAGAAAATATACATACTGTAACATTTAAACATCTGGTTCAAAACCACATCAGTGTAACTCTGAGCAAATTTACAGATTTGGTATTCTTCCCAGGTGTGCATATAAAAAGGATTTTGGAGTTATTGAATGCTCTTTAAGCACTTAGAAAGTGAGGGAGGGATAGTGAGGTTTCTTTCTTTCATTTTTTTCCCTGTTTCTCTCTTTTTAAATTTCTTTCTCTGTCCCCCAATCTGAAAACACAGCTTAAATGTTTTAAGGTACATATTTCTGAGTTACTTAAAAAAATATCTTGTTGTATAGTGATATTGGCTATGGACATTTCTTATGTAATAATAACAACAACAATGAATCGAGTTGTATTTATTTAATCGAGTTGTATTTATTTATGTGCCAGTGAAAAGACGAGGGCTTCTTTCTTCCCCCTCCTTCATCTTTGTTGCCTTTTTGACGGGTCTTTTGTGATATCCCCGGGTGGGTCCCTAACTGTTATGCCTTTTCTCACCTCTGGAGTGCTTTATGGTATAGGCACTAGTTATCACGCTCCACTAAAACGTCTCCATATTTAAATCTAAGCACAAAGAGATTACCTTTTGCAAATTTTCCAGTATTTATTTATTTCGTGTGTTTCCACATGTTGTGATTATATAGTCTACATATATGGACTGTATACGTGTGAGCATAAGGGTACCCATGCATTCATAGCCTATAAAGGCCCTTGAAGTGTCTTTCTCTGTCATTCGTCACCTTATTGACTTGAAACAGGGTGTCTCAGTGAACTATAAACTTGCAGCTTTGACTAAACTGGCTGTCCAGTGAGTCTCAGAATCTGTTTCTCTCTATACTCCAGTTGTAGAATTAGAAGCTCAAGAACTAGTTGTGGATATTAATAAGTTATATTGTAACTTTTCTACTGTATTTTCTTTTGGACATTTGATATGTTTCTAAAGTGTTTTTTCAGATACCTCTCAGCCCAAGAATGGCTCTGTGTGTATGTCTGTGTGTGTGTGCCTGTGTGTATGTGCGCACATGTACGCATGCTCTTCATCATGAAAAAGGACTGGATGAATGCTAGAAATGTTTCAAATAGTAGAAAATATACCCTATATAAAAATCTTAGTTTTCTGTTAAGAGTTGAGAAAAACTCCGTTCTCTAAGTATTTCACTTTGTTTTTGGAAGGTACAAAGTTTTTGTCTTTATTATGATTTTTTATTATTGTAGAAAGTCTTTTATAAACATCAAGAATATATCTGGATGTTGGCAATGATGCGGCTACATAGGAATGTGTTAAATTTGTTAAGAAAACACTTTTTTTTTTTTTTTTGCCTATGAGGCTGAACCTGTCTTTATTGAGTATTTGCTTATTTCCTTCAACTGTATTTGTCACCTAATAAACTTGAAAATATGTACCCTGTCAGATTCTTAGTTCTATGGACAGTTAACCATAAAGAGACATGGTTATAGTATGTATTATTTCAGCTATTGCAGTATCAAATGGGTCTAAAGATACACACAGGGGGAAAGAGACTGTTCATACTATTTTGCACCTTAAGACTATGATAGAGCTTCTGATAACAGCTTGCAAACTAGACAGCTTCAAATAGCAGTAGTTTATCATCTTATCATCTTGGAGATCAAGTGTTTGAGGTCAAGGTATTGGTAGACTATTGATTTCACCAAAGAGAATCTTTATCTTACCCCTTGGTGCCTGTCAAGCTTTTTTTCCTTGGTTTGCAGCTCCCTCTCTAGTTCTTTCGCTGTACTCACTTGGTAATCCCTTTCTCTCTTCCCCTCCTCCTTCCC
>NW_021604565.1:12407371-12412626 GCF_004785775.1 Grammomys surdaster
ACCCCTCCTTTTCGTCTCCCCCCTTTTTCTTCCCCTCCTTCTTTCCCTCCTCCCCTCCTTTTCCTTTTTCCCTTTCTCTTTTCCTCCTCTTTTTTTCTCCTCCTTTCCTGACTTTTTCTCTTCCCCTTTCTCCCACCCCTCGTTAGTCTCTTTTTTATAAGGACAGGAGTTCCTCAATGTAAGAATCTTCCTGTAGTGAAGACATGCTTGGTGGGATGGGCCTAAGGCATCTTGCTATTTAGCATCCACCAGAAGATAAGATGAGAAGGCTTCTGGCAGCCATTCTGCTCACATCTGAATGCAATCTTGAAAGTGTTTGCTCATATAAACCTCTGGCTGGATTCTTGCCCTCTGCTTGCATGTCATACACCAGTCTTCCACATGGTCAGAGTGAACCTGGAGTGGATCTGAGAAGGGGAAAAGGACTTGGTTTGCCATCTCCCCAGAGTACAAATGTCCTATGTCGGGATATGCTGGGTCTTTCTAGTGAACTTTCTTACTGAGTACTGACAAGGTGGATTATGGAATGGAGCACTAGGTGTGACCTGCTTTCTTTGCAGGCGTCAAAGTGGAAGCAGTTTTACTCTGTAGAACCTGTTGTAGCACTTTTGTATGTCATTACCAGCTTTTATATTCATGATTTTGTCTCAGAATGCAGAAGCTGGCTACCACTGCCACAGAGAGGATTTAAGTTATTGTTATTCATCATCACAAGGACTCTGTGCCTAAAGATCATAATTTGAGATGTTTTTGCATGTGTTCAGATTGCATGCAATTTGAATCTCCTTTGTCAATACACCTTATTATTCTTATCACTGACATACTGCCAGCAGCTAGCCATCAGTGGCAAGTTAGCTTTCCCTTATCTGAGAACTGAAGTACTGAAAAATGAAATCCAGTGCTTTGGTCTGTAATATGTCATACATTCAATAATTTGTTACTATTTCTGCTTCTCTGATTATATAATTGAGATTATATAAGCAGCACAGGTGAGATGGCTCAGCAAGTAAGAACATTGACTGTTCTTCCAGAGGGCCTGAGTTCAATTCCTAGCACCCACACGGCAGCTTACAGCTGTCTGATAATCCAATTTCAGGGGATCCAATATTATTTGCAGATAATACATGCACATATAATACCAATGTGCATAAAACTAAAAAAAAATGTATTATCTAAAATTCTCAGTGTTTGCTATGTTCTTTTTCTATCAGTAAGTTTTTAATCATTCCAACAGAAGTGTTGGGAAAGTGTTGTTCAGGAAGATAACAAGTTATTCTACAGTTAATGTTTAAGTTTATTTTATGTGTTTCTTGCTTAGATAGGACCTTTCACAGTTTTGAATACAAGTGGCAAGAGAGGACAACTTGTTCATCTGTGCCCAGAGGAAATCACTTGGCTTTTCATCATTGAGTGAGTGCCAGCTTTGGTCTTCTTGCAGAGGCCCTTGTGAGACTGAAGGAATTCTGTTTCCTTCCGGGCTTATTGTGCTTGTGCATTTCACCTCTGCTTCCTGAAGGTTCTTTAAGTAGCACACCAGCCCTGTCGAAGAATACAAACAAAATGAGATGTGGCTGTATGTCCTGTATCCCTGCTGATGGATGTCGGCATTCAGTCTCCCCTTGTCCAGTCACTCAGTCAGTCACTCAGCTTATGTTCTCTCAGTACACTTCATGTTTCGTTTAGATAATTCATTTTTCCCCTGTGAAATAGTAGTCCAATATTAGAGTAATTGATCCATAACTCTATTTCATGTTCCTCTTCTTTGTAATTCTATATTTATTGGTTAAATAGCTTAGAGGGGAGCGGTGAGATGGAAGAGAATATTGTTTGAGCATGCCAGGAATGACACACTTTCTATGTTATGTGCATGGGAAGTGAGGGGTGACTCTGTGACGTGTGAGTCTGCTTCATCCTTCCATTTTACTACATTATAACCAGGAAGATGGGAAGTTAGAGGACAAGAGACACAGTAGGTAAGAAAGAGAGGAAGAATCTCAGAGAAGTGGTGTGACAAAGCTGATATCATTGGCATTTTCAGAATTCACCTAGTGCTTTTCTTTCTTTTCTCTTAAAAACAACAACTGAAGTCAAGGCTGGGCTGGCTCAGCCTCACTAGTTACATTACATTGCCTTTTTGAAGTGATTCATTGTGCTGTTTGTGGTGCTGGAGACTCAGCCTGGGGCTTTACATATGTAGACAAGTTTTCCTCTTCTGAGCTGCATCCTCAGTGGCTCTGCAGCTCCAAAGTCTTCTATCCATGCTGTCTCCACTTCAGTTAAGATGTCATTCTTTTTTTTTTTTTGATCTTGATACTACTTTTGTAGGGACATAAAGGGAGTACTTTTGGGCCATGAAGAATCACATAACCTGCCCCTAGAAACACAGCAGGTGTGGCTGCTGTGTCACATGTGCATCAGTAGGTGGCAGAGAGGACAGAGAGTGTGTCTACACTCAATGTTCTAACCTGTGAACATCTGAAGAAAGAAAGCCTGATCAGACCAATAGTCTGGTGCAGCATAGGCTCAGAGCAAGCTGGAGATTAGAAGAACCCCACTTGGGACTGAGGGCCCTTGGTGGAAGTGACCCTGAGACAGAGTACACTTGCATGAGTCCACTTGGATGGGCTGGGCGAGAAGTGAGCTGGAGATGACCACGATCTGGACAGGGAACTAGCCTGAGACATCTACCAGCGGGACACCTTGAAGGCATGAATGGGGGTAGACCATACCTAAGATGACCCTTTCCTGGTGCCATAATGCACAAGCTGTAAATAGATCTCCTGAGATCACTTCTGAGATGACTCCAGGCACTCAGAGACCCTGGGTACCTCTGAGAAGAGCAAGTAAGTGATAGAGAAACAGTCGAGTGTGTGCACAGTGAGGAGAGGCAGACCTGGAGACGCGAGGGTAGTGAGGAGCAGCCTGATGGGAGTGGCCAGTGATTCCCACCTGGGACCATGGTGAGGTCCTGGCCTGTGCTGCCCCTGGGCACCAGGGGTCTGTTACCACCAAAGGCCAGGTAGACATCCCTGGTCAGGGCTGCCACCTGGGGACATGTTAATATCCGATGGCTGTGCAGTACTGGCCCTACCCTTTACCTGGGCATCTGTCATGCGAGAGCTGATCCTGGGGGCATGAGGGCAGAAGAGCTGACCCTATCCCTAGCCAACTGCAATGTTCCATATTTCGGGATTTGCAGTTGTGCTGCCTCCTCCCTACTCCACCCCAAGAATAATGA
The DNA here is from genome assembly GCF_004785775.1 of Grammomys surdaster. Classification (NCBI taxonomy): domain Eukaryota; kingdom Metazoa; phylum Chordata; class Mammalia; order Rodentia; family Muridae; genus Grammomys; species Grammomys surdaster. Next base: position 12,410,610 of record NW_021604565.1, read on the forward strand.
GCGTGGGAGACCTGGTCCTACCACTATTCTCCCCTGTGGTGGCCTGTAAATGGGAGAGATACCCTCCTACCCCCTCACCTCACCCTGCTACCCAAGGCAAGCAGAAGACCTGGCCAAAGGTTCATGAGAGCAGGAGAGCTGGCCCTGCTCCTCACCAGCTGCACCACTTGGGAGAGCAGGCCCTACACCTTGCCTAGACAGCACAGTAGAGTGGGCTAGCTCCGGATGTGGTGGTTGTGTGAGCCCTGAGGGATTGAGTATGGGAGAACCTGAAGGCTGACTACCTCACATACTTCTCAGGCCCAGATCCAACTCTTTTTAACTGCTGTAGTGCATGAGGTGCCAATATTGATGGTATTGTAGAAGCCAGAGGCCTTTAGACCAGACCAGGTCAGTGCAGTGAACAATTACAAGACAGTGAACCCATGGAGTGCATTTCAATTGAAACCATAACATCTCCAGTGAAAAAAAATCAGAAATCAGACCAACTACATAATCTGTTGCTTTCTATATATTTCAAATTGAGGGTTGGCAAATTTTGTACTTGTATTTGTGGACGTATGTGTAGGTCTCACTAGGTGAGACAGGCTGCCCTGTAACTCCTAGTCCTCTTGCCTTTGTTTGCCAGATACAGAGATTATATGGAGACATGTTCCAACACACCCAGATTTGAGTCAAATCTTATTGGAATATTGTGTGTTCCTTTATATATTATTTTGTTGCCAGTTTTATCTCACAGTGCTTGAATAGCTGTAGTAGATAGTGTGACCCATAAATACGAAAATATTTATTATTTGACCTTTTACCAGGAAAGTTTTATTGTTAAACCCTTGCCCTTTTTATTTGATACTTTTAAAATATTATTTATTTATTTTTATTTATATGAGTACACAGTAGCTGTCTTCAGACACACACTAGAAGAGGGCATCAGATCCCATTACAGATGGTTGTGAACCACCATGTGGTTGCTGGGAATTGAACTTAGGACCTCTGACAGACCAGTCAGTGCTCTTAACCACTGAACCATCTCTCCAGCCCTTGATGCTTTTTAAAAAGACTATTTTTTGTCAAAATTTTTATGAAAAATTCCTCTGTTTGCCATGTAATTTATCAAATTGACTTAATTAGAGGCTTAACTCCTGGGCTTCAAGTAACTTTCACTTTCTAATTCTAACTATTCACTAACTATTCACTAACTGTTTCTTCTAATTTTGAAAGAGTCTGTCTTATTTTTTTTAAACCCCCTGTACCTGTGGTACCATTTGAGGTATAGAAGATGAGAAAGGTGGAGATCTGTATGTGTGAGTAAATGAGCAAACTTACCAGTTAAAGATTAAATTGTGAGTAATAATTTGTTGGCAGTGTAACACTGAAACTAAGTTACACATGGCAATTGTTAAAGTGGAATTGGTATATGCCTTCTTGTATCTCCAGTCCTTAAGAGTGTCATCCCTATCCTTGAAATTACCCTAGAAGGACTCATAAGCTAAGAGTAACAGTAACCCTAGATCAGGGTTTCTATAGCATTAGAGTAAGGCTTCATAGACCATGAAGGGAAAGACACAAGCAGACTCTAAAGACACTTGCGTTCTCTGCTCACTGCATTCTTCCAGGGAGTGTATTTCAGTTATCTTCCTTTCACCAGCCACAAAAATGCAGCAAATTGTTCAGTATTTCTGCCTGGGGTGGTTTCTCTATACCCAAGGTTTTTACTGGGTACTTTTCATATAAGCAATCTTTTTTTTTTTTTTTTTTTTTTTTGCCAGTACTAAAATTCCAGGCTTCAAAATGAAAAGTGGCTGTTAAGTATGATTTTTTTATTATTATAAAATCTAGGCATACTCAATTAGTCTTATCAGTCAGAGAATGGAGGCAAATGAACTTCCCAGCTGCTGCCATCCAAGAGACAGTTTCCAGGCAGTCACTGCTAAGAATAGTGATGTTATACTGGAAAAAAGATTGTATAATTTTTGTGCTGTCTCCCTCTCCCTCTCCCTCTCCCTCTCCCTCTCCCTCT
>NW_021604565.1:12417626-12488553 GCF_004785775.1 Grammomys surdaster
TCTATCTATCTATCTATCTATCTATCTATCTATCTATCTATCTATCTGAGATGAGGCATTGCTGTGTAACCCTGCTAGTTATGGAGCAGCTGCCCTGCTGCTGTTCAGTATACAGAGAAACTTATCTCAAAACTTGGAGCAACTTTCCTGCTTCAGCCTTCTTAATTCTAGAGTCCAGGCATGTGCCATGCCTAGCTTGCCTCCTTTCTCAGTCAATGTACTCCAGTGCCTCAGTGCTTTCTCCTCCCAGGTCTCTAGGTTGACTACCATGAGGTCAGTTTCAGTTGTGTTTTGTTTACTTTTTATTTCTTTGTCTGATGAATTTAACCTTACAGTTACACAAAGAATGAATCAATACATTAGAATTTTGGTGAGGAGGAGGAGGAGGGCCTGAGGAAAAAGCAAGAATGACAGATTAAAGTTTGTATTTTGAGAATTATTTATTTATTATCTCAAAATTGTCTACTATCTGAGCCACTTGCCACATGTGAATTTTTTAAGTACTTAATGTGTGGCTAGTCTGAATTGAGGGGGAAAATTCCCAACAAAACCCAGAAACTGTAAAATATCTTTTGGGTTCATACACTTTATAGAAAAAAAAAGATAATGTTGAAATACCTTCACTTTTCATTTTTACATTTTACCCATTCCACAGTATTATTTTAGATGGGTCTGGTCTCAATTAATAAAACGTTAATGATTTTACTTCTCCATATTTAATACCATGTGGTACAGATTTCTAAACTATGTAGGTGGTTGCAGGACAGTTGTATTATACAACATTTAGAAAGTGAAGTGATGATGTTTTCCATATTGTTAAGTTTTGAGAATTTAAAGTTTTCCTATTACTAAGAAAAATGGCTATATTTGTTACTTTTTTATCCCTAACAAAAATACTTGACAGTAACAGCTGAAGGAGGAAGTATACTTGGGTCATGGTTTAAGAGACATTTCATTTGAGGAAGGTCTGGTGGTCAGAAACACTGTCTGTGACACTGGAAACATAGGGTAGGCATTGGTGCCATACTGGGAAGCAGAGATTCAGGCTGGAACAAGAAGTTGGTATGGCCTTTAAAGGTTTGCTCCTAACTTCCTACTTCACCCAGCTGGGTCCTCATCTTCTAACATAGTCCCCTAAATAATGGCCTTCATAGAAATAGGTGTTTAAAACATAAGGCTGCGGGAGACTGTAACAGTGTAACAATTTAAACCGAAGCAATGAGTGAAGATGACGCACTAGCTCTTTCTTCATACTATGTTGCATCTAACTTTGTTGCAAAATTGGTTTGCTGGCCCAGTGACAGTCCAAGAGGCAACCGTGTCTCTTGGCATTTAAAACTGCTAAGGAGTTTCAAAAACACAGCAGCAGCAACAACAACAAAACCAACAACAACAACAAAACAATAACAATAACGATAATAATAGCAGTAAAAACAGCAATTTGACAGAGACCATATATCATCTGTGAAGCCTAAAATATTTACTGTGTGGGTTTTGGCAGAAAAGTTTGCTGAGTTGTAGTTTAAGTTAATCTCTACTGCTTCCTTTCTGATAATAACCCTGGGAGTGACCAAAAGAACATTAATCCTTTGTAATGAGATCTATATTTAGTAGTCATCTACCTTATTATTGAGTAAAGTGGATTATTTATCTAGAGATTATTTTAGTAGTTGACAATATTAGGTGTCTGTATATTAATAAGGGGCTTAGAATGTCCTTTCAGTATTGCATTTGAGCTATAGCGTGATGGTGTGGTTTTTGTCATAAAGGTACATTGCTGGCATCTATTAGGTGGCCTCAGAAGTGAAGAAATGTCAGGGCTTACTTTTGATGTCTACAATAGTGTTAGCTGATGGTGAGTGGTATGTAGCAAATAAAGGCTTTCTAGTAGTTTGCCAAGAGCATCTTGGATGAGTGATGTGTGAGCACTGTCATCTTCACCACAATATACATTTTTTTTAGGTTTAGTAGTCATTTGTCTACCAAGGGTGGCAACTTTTACATTAGAGACTTATTTACTTCCTCTTTGCCCCATCTGTGATGATATATTGCCAAGTCTAAATGGAGAAATGGTTCCAGGTAGCAGTATTATCATTCTGTTTGGCCAACAGCTTGATTCTTTTTGGTTAGCTTCTCCTGTGCCATCATCATAGGGAACATGGATATTTGATCAGGCATCTATCTATCAATCGATCTATCTGCCTATATATTTATCTATCTGTGTATCATCTGTTTTTTTTTTACTTTATAGTTTGCCAATTAATCTTTTATTTTCAGACCTGCTGCTTTCTTATATTCGATGAATCAGGAGAAACAGCTAGGTCTTTGGCAACAATTTGTGAACTGACCTATCAAAACCAGTGTTGGCCAGGATGAGATTGGTCTTGAGTTTTATCCTTTGTATGTGGGAGCTGTGTGGGAACATCTATGATGGACACCATTAGGTTTCAGTTTTTGTGTCACTGTCAGTGAACTGACTGTGCTATTTTGGAAAATCTCTATGTATGACAGGCGTCTAATGGAACCTGCTATAGTGGTGGTTGGATAGGGTTAAAGTTTCTCTCCTAGGTTGTAGCTAAGTGTGCTTAGGGCAGCTATAGCAGAATGCCAGAGACTGGCTAATTTATGGCATATTTCCTGGTGCACAGTCTTGGAAGAATGCATTTGCTAGAATGCAAAGATTTATTGCCGTCCATTGTACACTTACCTACTTCTTTTCACTCTGTGTGGTATTTATGTCCCTTACATGTTCAGAATTCTTAAGTGAGGATTTATTCTTACTGGGAATTTCAGAAGAGTGATTTGCAGACAACAGATGTGACTGTGAATGAGAGATAACAAATCACTTTTACTAATGAAACAGTGCTATAGTTGGCTTATGAGTACTTTGTCTGCTTGATGACTTCTCTCTTTGAAAGTCATAGATAGTTTACTGTTCTGAGTAAAATAAGGGTGAGAAGTACCACCCTTGGGTACTAGGTTATAGTCATCTTCGGTGCTCCATTTGACAAAGATGTTCAGTTGCTGGGTGTTACCATTCTTTTTCCATGGCAGAACATATTGCAGAGACATGGAAACTCAAATACCTGAAGCCAGGTTATTCTTATGTTCTATAACTAGTTTGTTTGCAGGATCTTGTTGCCATAGAAACTGGCTGTGTCCCAGACAAATGGGTTGCTTCTTTGACCACGAATCTTCATTCTCGTTTTCACTATTGAGAGGGCACTGACGTGTGCTCTCAGCCAGACTCTCTCGTCTGGGTTCTTGGTTTGGTTGACCACATGCTCCTTAGTACAGCTCTACCCATCCCAGGGCTCAGCATGGTGACAGCTTTTAACCAAAGAGCCTGCCAGGCATCAAAGAGACAAGTAACCAATTTGTTTGCAACATTAAGTACACATGATCTTTGTGTACTTGATAAACGATAAGGAAACTTGAAGTTCATAATGTGGTGATTCTTTTCATAGGGGCACTGTGACATTTTCAGGGTTCAGGGGGTCAGTATTAGCATCTTCCATGATATTGGCAAATGGGTTTCCCCATGTGCTTGTTATTTGCTTATTATATTGTTTGCCTTAAAAAATTCTTTTTGATTCTTTGTAAATTTCACATCATGCAATCCCACTCATCTCCCCATCCCTGCATATCTGCCCTCCACCACTACAAGCCAAAGAAAACACACACCACCAAATCCATCCCCCATTCCCAAAAAACTCTTTTGACATGTATCTGTGGCGTGTCACACAATATACCCTTTTGTCCAAACAGCTTTACTTGAAGATAGTCACTGCATTGAGTCATTGGTCTGGTTCAAGGCCTCTGGCTTCTGCCACACTGTCAGTACTGGATCCTCACTGGGACTCCTTTCAGTTATCTGTTGTTGCCCTGGGTCATAGAGATGCTGCAGCTTTGGTTTTGCAGAACCAGCTCCTTCCTAGGCTTCAGCCGTTCATAGATGGGGTAGTTGTTGTGATGGACCTGCCTGCCACTTCTCCTGTGCTCAGCTCATCAAGAACATAGAGCAGAGACATGGAAACTCAAATATCTGAAGCCAGGCTATTCTTATGTTCTATAACTAGTTTGTTTGCAGGACCATGTTCCCATAGAATCTGGCTATGTGTTCCAGACAAATTGGGTGCTTCTGTGACCACGAATCTTTATTCCAGTTCTCACTATGAGGGAACTCATATATACTCTCCCTCACCAGTACCACTAGAGCCAGCTCTCTAGTACTTTCCTCATGAGGGGTGAGGCCAGCTAACTTTAACGCAGCAGCTGATTAGGAGCAGGGTCATCTCTCCTGCTCTTCTACCCTCCATGCTGGCTCTCCTGTGCCTACTTGAACATTACCAGGGCCAGCAATTCCAAACTACCTAGGTGAGGTGATGGGCCTGCTCTCCAGAGTGCTGCAGCTGGTGAGGGATGGGGCTTGCTCTCCCTCTCTGCCCAGGTGAGTGGTGGGGCCAGGTCTACACAGTACTGGGATGTCTGCTTGGCTTTTGGAGGTAACATGAACCAGGGACATGTACACAGGCCCCTGGTGTAGCAGGGACAAGGACTGAGATTGTAGCCTCAGATGACAGTACAGGCTACTCACATCAGCTACTGTTCGTCACTACCCTCTTTAGTCAGCAGTTCTACCTCTCTCTATTGTGTACACACTGTTGATTCTCTTTCCCATCTCTCTACCGTTTACTCACACAGCTTAATAGCTCCCAGGCCTCTGGGTGTCTTCTTCCCTGCATATGCAACATGGCAGTGGGTGGGGGTTAGAGGGTCAGGGGTCAGGGCTTATCTGAGCATGCCATATAGAAGTGGGGAGGGCCTCTTTCGTTGTGCTTTGCCTTACCCACATTTTAGCAGCAGACAAGTTTCTGAGTTTGTAGTTTCTTATAGTCAGTTCCTCAGATGTAGTCAGCCCTATGCAACCTTCTCCTCACCTACACCTCTATTGTAGTTCATTGTTTATGGATTCTTAGGTATGTTGCTTAAAATTTCAAAATTTATTGTTTCCTCAATGGAAAATGTGGACAGAAATATTTTTCGTTTATCACTATAGTGAGAAATTATATTAATAGTAAAAAATAATCTATTATCTTTTTTTATAATTTAATGAAAGACAAGAGCTCGTTTAATTATATAAAGGAAAATAAGTTAAAGCTATAAGGAATTTACTTCATGTAATGAACAACCAACAGTATTTTTAAAGACTAGAGTAAAAGCTCATAGCAGTTACTAATTAAATTTTTTCTATTATTTGTTTTTAGCACACTTTCCTCACAGAAGCTTGCATACTTTTCTTGCAGTACCTACTCCCATATTTATCCTAAGTTGCCATCTAGTTCCTTGTATGTTTCCAATTTTCATTTGAATGGGCCATGGGGTCTTTGACATTTATCTGAATCCAATTTGAGTCAAATAGCTTTTAAGATCTACTACAAACAATGGTCTTAATGTATCAGTTATCAATTCTAGGTAATTTTCAGTTATATGAGGGAAGTTTACAATTAAAAGATTTTTATAATGTATTAAAAATAGATCACATATAATTTAAAAACGTATGCAACATTGTTTTGTAATGTGAAAATCATGCACACTGTCACAGAAGTGTTACTAATGCCATCAGTTATTAAGTGCTTGCTATATGCATACACACTCTTTGAGTACTTGATATCTGCTGCATAATATAGTCTCACAGTAGTTTTAGAGGAAGGAACCAAACTCCCCATTACAGATGTGGTGCTTTGAATAGGAATGGCCCCCAGAGGCCCATGTATGTGAGTGCTTGGCCATAGGGAGTGGCCCTGTTAGGAGGTGTGGCCTTGTTGGAGGAGGTGTGTGGCCCTGATGGAGAAGGTGTTATCAGTGGAGCAGGCTTTGAGATTATTTATGCTCAGGCTTTGCTCAGTGTGCCACAGTTGCCTTCTGCTGCCTTTGGATCAGGGTGTAGAGCTCTTCGCTCCTTCTCCAGGATTGTGTCTGCCTGCATGCTGCTATGTTCCCTGCCATGATGATAATGGACTAAACCTCTGTAAATGTAAGCCAGCCCCAAGTAAGTTAAATAACTGTCCTTATATGAGTTGCCATGGTCATGATGTTTCTTCACAGCAATGAAACCTTAGCTAAGATAACAGGTAAGACACCAGATCACAGGAAGGTTGTTTTCTTAACTTTGGTTCTGAAGCTGGGGTATCACACCACACGTTGATTGTTTCTACACCTGCTTTTCTCATTAAGTAAAGGACAGCGCAGATGCTACGTTAATGAAGCAATCATAAGTTATCTGCACAGACAAATGGAGTCTATCAGACTACTCTAGATCCTAACACCTTTCTATTTTATAATGTTTACATGTGGCATTGAATAGAGATGCATTTAGAAACCTAACAAGGTAATTTTAAGTATTAAATGAAATGTTATCATTTTTGTATATTTTGGACACGATTAGAAAATGTTTTCTTTTACAAAGAGTCTCTTGATGTATAGTGATGGCTTTGTACTACTCTGACACCTGCTTCTGTTAAAAGCGAAGAGTCATAGTTTATAACTAGTAAAACTAAGTTTTTGCTTTTGTTTTTGTTTTTATTTTTTGGTCATTCACAACTGTGTTATAAAGCATTTGACATTTTCATTTCAGAATTTAACCTCTTAACAAATCTCATGAGAAATGAGCAGTGTTGTGCAGTGCCAGCTCTCATAGGAACACTTGGAACAGAAAGGGCACCGTTGGCTCTGTGAGGTTGTGTGGGCTTGAATGTGATTTTTATTTGATATATGAGCTGTGACATAACTATTGCATGACTGAGATGTGCTTCTAAGTGCTGTACTATGCAGATGGGTTTTTTCTGAAACAAAGCCAAAAATAAAATCTTGAATGTGTTTGCTTACTGGGAAAAGAATACTTTATAGAAACATGTGGAAACATTTGTACATTTTTTATTTCATTAAATGAGCCTTTTACTTTCTAAGTATTTTTATGATTGTTCAAGTTAATATGTCATTTACCTCATATTTTCCAAGTTTAGTGAGACACGGGAAGTCTCACGTGGGAAGGACTGAGATGTTGGGAAACAAGCAGCTTACATTTAGGAGTGCATGTTTAAAACTGGAGTTGATGGTTCTGAAAGGTTAGAATTGGATGGCTTACATGCTTTAGCTATTAATCTTAAAGCAGACAGCTAATTATTTTAATCTTATGGTGGGTCTCCTGAGGCTTTGTATAGAGTGCTTGTTTCTTTTTATTCAAATTATAAAATCTCAGAACAACATTAAAGGAAAGCATGTAAAGAAAAAACACAAGAACAAGATGACTATTTTTTCATTTTTCTTCCTTCAGTCTCCTACCTTTATATATAAATGTTATGTGGTTTTTTATGTTATGCTTTTCATAATGTTATATTTTAAATTTTCTATGTTTTGGTGGTCACATAGTTCTTTCTTTGTCTTTCCCACTGTTGACAGGCATACAAAGACATTTTTCTCAGGTTCTGTAAGTCTTTGTGCAGCTCCCATTATATTTTTCTCTTGTGTTATGGAGACAGATACAGAATGATGCATGTTTTGTCTTATCACTTAGTGCAAATAGTGAGTATTTTATGATTTTATTCTCCTTTAATTTCATCTGTAAAACATAAAGAACTTTTCTCATGAGCTCCTTTCCAATATCTTGTATAGTTGACAGAGAAGGGAACACTTGTAGTATTTTTCTCTGTAGCTTCAGGTACCATCGATATTGACAACTTGTTTATTTGTATATCCCAGAACAGTTTGTAGACACTGGTAAAATCATTTAGATGTGACAAGGTACCTAAAATTTACTGTTTAAAATGAAACACCTTGTTTTCTAATTGTGGCTGATGACATCACTATTCACCCACTTCTTCCTCCAAACACCAAAGGATTTATTGAGCCTTTTTTAGCTATATATTGCATTGTTTCCTCTTTCCTAATCTTTCTGGCTCTGGACTTGTGTTAGCATATATTCTTTTTACGTAAAATTGTAGCAATGTAGCTGAGTAGATTTTCAGCCCCCACTGCAGCCTTAGTGATAATTCTCCACGAAAATTTGGTTATGTTCTTCAGAGTGTTTCCCTGTGCGTGTATGATGAGCTTGGAATGTCTCTCATGGTCCAGCCATTGTCATTTCAGTATCTGTCAGACTCACCCTGGAAACTTCGTTCTTTGAGACCCTTTCTTTAGATGTCTGAATAACTGTACTCCACCAATCTCAAATTCATTCCTGCCTTCATAACCCTTTATTCTTATCTCTTCAACTTCTTTTTCTTTAAGATAGATTTGAATCTCTGGTCTTGAGTCTGACTTGGATATCCTTATGCCAAGTATAATAGTGTATGAGATTGAAATATTTAATATAATTATGTAATATTCTACTATTAGACAAAACATTTTCATCTTCCTGTATATCAATATTTTAAAATTGTATTTTCTTGAAAATTCTAGTAAATAGAAATACTGGGAAATGATAGTTTTTATGATACCTGGGCATTGTTTTTTAAGTAATAATTGTTAATATCAGCCTTACTCAAAGTATAGCAAGACAGGTTTCAGAAACCAGGATAGTTGGTGCTGGGAACATTTCCTATTTAATCAATTAGCCAACCTTAAATAGCATTCTTTGCCCAAATATTTGGGTTATTTTGTTAATTAGTTATACTTTCTAGATTGTGCCATGCCCTGGGCTCTGTGTAAGCCACCAGCAACATGTCTGATTCAACTTTTCCTCCTTATTATCATCTCCTTGGTTAATTTTAAAGACGTTTTCCCAAGAGCTTTGAACAGCAATAATGTCCATAATGTAATTTGTACATTTACTGTTCTAATTGGAACTAGTTTTTAAATATGAAGACCAAATAGGCATATCTTCAACTTACTAGTGCCACAAGGCTAAAAGGATTATATCTATCTATCTATCTATCTATCTATCTATCTATCTATCTATCCATCCATCCATCCATCCATCCATCCATCCATCCATCCATCCATCCATATGTATTTAGCAATGGTTTCCTTACCATTGTAAAAAATTCCCCCTTTCTAGATTGATTTTGTATTTCAATTTCTAATTCCTTACAGTAAAGAACTATTATTTTTTTTAAAGTTAGGATCAGATTTTAATAATGAGTAGTAAAAATTAAGTTGTTTTTTATTAAAAATATGATCAATAGATTCCTGAACAGAATTTAGGTCTTCTTTTTTGGTGAATTAATGATCTTTTTAATATTTTTAGATTAAATTTTGTTCTGTTATATTTTGTTCTGTTATATAGTTCAATTCTCAGGTCTTACTGAGCGATTATAGAGTTTCTTTGTCCATGATGTGCACATAAGCGCTCTTTGTACTGTGGGCGGTACTGTTACAAGGTTCCTTACTGCAGTAAGTCAATACATTACCTCAGCCTTTAGCCAGCCCTCCACTGCCACTGATGACCCAGTGCTTAAGTTGTAACTCCATGCTGCTGACCCAGACCCAGGGGACTTATTTTATTTTTTGATGCCTTGCTGTAGGCAATTTTAAAGGTGTGGAACCAAGCCATTTTCTCCCTTAGACTCATTTCCACTTTTATTTCCTATGGGACACCTAACCTTCCTTTAAAATAGTTGGACTTAAAATTGCTCACCTAGTCTGTGGTCACTATGTGTAGTGGGTATAACACTGGCTCCGTTTTAGGTCACCACTTGTTACAGTGTGGCTTAACTGTTAGTGTTAAACCATTCCTACGGCTGAAGTTTATCATTCATCAATTACTTCTCTGTTACAGGCTTTATGGTTATGTCTCTGGGTGTATGTTTTTCATGGACTATTATTATTTTATGCTTATATACTAAGAATTTTTGGCCTGATTTTTGTCCCAGGGGTGTGTAATTGAGAACTGACAGGTTATATGAAGTTGAAAAGATGTTTAATGAGTTGTAAAAACCAGCGCTTCCTTTTTCTGTGGTAACTAATAGGTTATTTGTGAGGAAGTGTCCTAAAGGGTTCAAAATGAATAAGCTTCCAAATTGCCTAGCAGCTTTCAAAGTTAACACAGGTAACTACTTCTTTTAAACAACTTGAATGTTGCTCCCTAAGAAGAATAAAGCTATTTTTAGAACATGTGAATGGTTGGGGCTTAAATATGTTAGCCACAGTTATTCAACCTCACAAGTAAAATATATTCATGTAAAAACCATATGTTTACAATAAGAAATTCATGCTTAGTTGTTTCTTTTGTCCCTCCCTCTCTCCTTTCCTCCCTCTCCTCCTTCCCTCCCTCTCCTCCTTCCCTTCTGAGATCACATCTCACACTATATAGTCCAAGCCTTACAGTTATGTGTGGTACTCCTGTTTGAGTCTCTCAAGTGGTTGTATTGTGAAAGTGGAAAACTATGCCCAGCAGAAAATTTTATTTGATCTGTTGTATTGTAAGGCATTGAACTTATAAATATGAAACACAGGTTGTCTGAACGCCATCATTAGCATGGAAACTGGCATAGTAGGCACTAGATTAACGTTCAAAGGAAGCCAAAGAAAAGAACAGTTCCTAGAAGAGTTGACATTTTGCTTTTCTCTCTGCCTCTCTCTTTCTCCCTCTGTCTCCCTCTCTGTCTCTCTCTGGCTCTGTCTCTCTGTCTCTCTCTGTCTCTCTCTGAGAGAGACAGAGAGAGACAGAGCGAGAGAGAGACAGAGAGACATAGGCGTCAAACAACATGGATATGAGTGGGGTTTAGCTCCTTTATCAAGAGACTCTATATAAACAAATGGCATGGTCTGTGAAAAATCAACGTTTTATTTGTAAATGTAAGAACTGGATTTTGAAACAGGATTCTAGATTCCTAGAAAACATATATTGAGATGGAATTATATTGAAAACATAACTGGGAAGTAATACTTCCGGGAAGAAAAAGCTGAGCACAGTTTTAGAAATAGAGTGATTTTGTTTTGAAACCATTTTGGCAAAGCGGTCTTGTGTTAGCCAGGTAAGGAACTCTAAAGTATAGGGGAGGAAGGAGATCTACACTGGTGGAACTGGGCAGTCGCTTCTGTCAGCATCACCCAGACTAACTGTGAGTCTCCCCAAAGGGTGTATGCTTTGTCAAGAAATCTGAGACAAATTGTATAGTACTGGAGGCTTTTACATAGTTGAACTCCTTGCAGCCCCATTATTGATTTCCAAAGTGACCTTAACAAGTTTTCACTCCCACCAGCAATGGAGCCAGCATGAGTGTCACTTGTGTTTTGGATCTAAGCCATTCAAGTACAGCTTGAAGTCAGGGATGGTAATACCTCCATTTCCATATAAAGTTGAGTTCTTGCAGATCTGAAAAGAATTGTGTTGGAATTTTGACGGGAATTGTGTTGAATCTGTAGATTACTATTGGTAAGATGATCATTTTTACTATGTTAATCGTACTGTGTATGAGCAGGGGTGATCTTTCCATCTTCTGATATCTTCTTTAATATCTTTCTTGTAAGACTTGAAGTTCTTATTACATAGCTCTTTCACTTGCTTAGTTAGAGCTATCCCAAGATATTTTCTATTATCTGTGGCTATTGTTAAGGATGTTACTTCCCTGAATTCTGTTTCAGCTCACTTATTTGTATATAGGAAGGCTACTGATTTTTTTTTTTTGAGTTAACTTTCTATCTAGACACTTCCTTAAATGTGTTTACCCACTGAAGGAATTCCCTGGTAGAATACTGGGGGTTGCTTATGTATACTATCAACTGCTAATATTGATACTTTTGACTTCTTCTTTTCTAATTTGTATCCCCTTGATCTTTAGCTGTCTTATTGCTCTAGCTCGAAATTTTGCTTTACATTTCTTTGCATTTAATTTGATGTTGGCTATTGGCTTGCTGTAAGTTGCCTTGTAATGTTTAGGTATATCCCCTGTATCCCTAATCTCTCTACACTTTTATCATGAAGGGCTGTGGGATTTTGTCACAGACTTTATCACCATCTATAACAAAATGATCATGTGGTTTTTTTTTCTTTCAGTTTGTTTATATGGTAGATTATGTTGACAGATTTTCACAAATTGAACCATCCTTGCATCTCTGGGATGAACCCAATTAGATCATGGTAGGTGATCTTTTTGATGTGTTCTTAGATTCAATTTGCAAGTATTTTGTGGAGTGTTTTTGCCTCAATTTTCATGATGGAAGTTGGTTGTGTTTTTGTGTGGTTTGGGTATCAGGTTGACTATGGCCTCCTAAAATGAATTGGAAATGTTTCTTTTTTTCTATTTTGTGAAATAATTTGAACAATTGTATTAGCTTTCCTTTGAAAGTCTGGTTGAATTCAGTACTAAAACCATCTGGCCCTGGAGTTTTTTGGTTGGGAGACTTTTAATTGACTGCTTCTATTTCCTTATACATCTATTTAAATTCTTTTTATGATCTTGATTTGACTTTGGCAAGTGAAATATACCAAAAAGAATTTTGTTTCTTTTAGATTTTTCCATTTTACTGAGTACAGGTTTTTGAAGTAAGACCTTATCAGTCTTTGGATTTCCTCTGTTTTTGTTTTTATGCCCCTCATCTCATTTCTGATTTTGTTAATTTTGATATTCTTTGTCTTTTTGTTAGTTTGAATAAGAATTTGTCTATCTTGTTGATTTTTTTCAAAGAATAAACTCTTGTATTATTGATTCTTTTATTGCTCCCTTTACTTGTATTCTGTTGACTTCAGCTGTCAGTTTGATTATTTTGTTGCCAGCTACTCGTTTTGTGTATATTTACTTCTTTTTGTTCCAGAATTACCACTGTGAGATCTCTCCAATTTCCTTATGGAGGCACTTAGTTCTGTGATCTTTACTCAGCACTGTTTTCATTGTGTCCGATTAGTTTGGGTATATCTCATTAAATTCTAGGAAGTCTCTAATTTTTTTTATTTCTTTGCTGACCCAGTGGTCGTTCAGTAGAGAGTTACTCAGTTTCCATGAATTTGTAGACTTTTTGTTGTTTCTGTTATTGTTGATGTTCAGCTTCAATCCATGATGGTATCATATGATACAGGGATTATTTCAATTTTCTTATAGTTGTTGAGTCTTGCTATGTGACCAAGTATGTGGTCATTTTTTGACAAACTTTCATGATGTGCTGAGAGGAAGGTATGTGGTCTTATGTTTGTGTGAAATGTTTTGTAGGTCTCGAATAGATTTATTTGGTTCTTAATCTGCTATCTTCATTATTTCTCTGTTTTCTAGATGACCTATTTATCTATTTCTGAGAATTGGGTATTGAAATTTCCTACTATTAATGTATGAGGTTCAATGTATGATTTAAGCTTTAGTAATGTTTCTTTTACAAATATGTATACCCTTCTCCACATGAAGGCCAAGCTGCAAATTAGTTACATAGGTGTAGGGGTCCTAGATCTGTCCCAAGCTTGGTCTTTAGTTGGTGGTTCAGTCAGTCTCTGTGAGCCCTCATGGACCCAGGTTATTTGATTATGTAGGTTTTCTTGTGGTGCCCTTAGCCGCTCCAGTTCCTTTAATACTTCCTCTCCCTCTTTCCCAAGATTCCCTGCCTAATGTTTGGCTGTGTGTCTCTGCATCTGTTTCCATCAGCTACTGGGTGAACCCTTTCAGAGGACAGTTATTCTAGGCTCATGTCTACAAGTATAGCAGAATATTATTAATATTGTCAAGGTTTGGTTCTCTGTCATGGATGGGTTGGGTCACTCATTGGACATTCTATGGATTTCTGCTCCATCTTTATCTCTCCATATCTTGTAGACAGGGCAAGTTTTGGGTCGAAGGTTTTGTTGGTTGGGTTGGTGCCTCCATCTCTCCATTGAAAGTCTTATAGGAGGTTGCTATTTCAGGTTCCATATGCCCTGTTGCTAGGATTCTTAGCTCTGAACACCCTTGTACATTCCTGAGAGTTTCCCTTGTCCTCAGTTTCTGGTTCATTCCAAAGCTGTTGTGCCGCTACCTTCTCTCTCTCAGTTCTTTTCCTCTCCCTCTCCTATCTCTCTCCTCTCTCCTTCTTTCCTTCAGTCTTTCTCATACTTAATCCCTCCTGTTCCCCTCCCCACCCCGTCTTTCACCCATTTCTGTCTCTTCATCTACTTGTGATGTTTATTTCCCCTTCGAATGAGATTGAAGTTACCTCCATTGGATCCTTCTTGTTACTTAGTTTCTTTGGCATTGTGGATTGTAATATAGTTATCCTGTACTTTAGGGCTAATATCCACTTATAAGTGAGTACATACAATGTGTCTTCTTCTGGGTTTGAATTATCTCAGTCAGGATGATATTTTTAGTTCCTTGTATTTTCCTGCAATTTTCATGATGTCCTCAGCAAGAATACAAGATGGAGAAATCTTTGGACTGTTTTTCTCTGTCACAAGTATAGTATGTAGTTACTGAGAGAATTCTTTATGTCTGGTGACTTCCTTGATTGATCTCTACTTATTTCATTGTGGAAAGGTCTTAGATGAACCTTGAGCTTACAGATATGGGTAATGTTGTTAGCCAGTTTGCTTACAGGATGTCCTCTCTCTGCCTTCCATGCACTGGGATATCAGGCTGGCTCCCTTGCTTGCCTAGCATTTGTGTGGGTGGTGGACAATCTCTGAACTATATCTTCATACTTCTCTGTCAAGAGCTTTAACCACTGAACTAGCTCCCCAGTCTGAGGAATAGCCGGGCTCCTTACAGAAGTTTTAATGCCTCTTGCTTTCCTTGCTCTCAGTTGTCCTCAGGCCTCCCCAGTATTGACAGTGCTCCCACCCAGCCATCCTGTTAATTAGCCTTTGTACTTCTTTCCTAGTTGGTGGGGCTTCTTTTTTTTTTTTTTTTTTTTTTTGTGGTACTTTTTATCAGTCTGTCTTCACATCTTTTTCTGGTTGTCATTAAAAATTCCCTTCCATATCATTTCTTTTGGGGCTCTACAAGGGCCCCTTTCATTATAATTTTGTACATTTTATACTACCATTTTGTAGTATTTATTGTGTTTCATTGAAATGCTTTATTTAGTCATTAATCTTTATTTTAATGTAAGATAGCTTTGATTAAATAACCATGTGTAGAATTAATAAGTGCAAATAAAACGTGTCTTGAAAGAACAGATTCCTGTTGTAGTGTTTCCCAGTTTTCAGTGTAGAAAGCATGTGCTAAGTGCTCACACTATGCTTTACATAGTCTCACAAGGACATCGCTTAGTTCAGTTGTGAAGGATGAGTTCTCTTGGACCTTAGGTACATAAAAATAGCTCACTGTTGTAGGAAGTCTTTCTTTTATGTATTTGTCACTCTTTTTGTGAAATAAGAAGTTGAATGATGTTAGCCTGTAATACAATCTATATTAGAAAGATGAAAATTTTTTTATATGAAGATATTCATTTGATATGAAAACTGAAACAATTCATATATTCAGATGTTTCTTTTCAACACTGTTAGTTATTGGCCAGCTATCTAAAAGTTTCCTAACTTTCTAGGGAAAAAGTCTGACAGTTATCCTGAGTACTCAGTGACTGACTGATACTGAGAAAAAGTAGCATGGTGTATACTAAGCAGAACATCGTATGGTGGCACTGGCTGCTCCCTAACCATGACAGAGCCCTGTTCTTGCCAACCCTTCCCGTTCTCAGTGCAGGTCACGCTCTTCTGTTCATGACTTTTTGTTTCATTTCTGACCAACTGAATTTATTAACTTGGGTGGCTTCTGTGACCATGGGTCTTGAGCTACGTAGTGCAGTTGGTGGGCTCACCACTGGGTACATAGTGCTTCTGTAGATATTGATTCACCCTTTCCCAGCATCCTTCAGTAATTGAGCGAGGAGTGGGCCCTATGAGCAGGTCTGTCATCTTTGGCTGAATGTTGATAGAGATGGTCTTATGTAGTGCCAGTGCAGGAAACCATAAGCTGCACTAAGATTTTGATTGCAGTGGCTTTCATGCTCAGAGGACAGTATTTTGCTACCCTTCTCCCAATTCTCAGGGTCTTAACATTCTTTGCATTATTTGTCTCTCCATTAGCTTTGGAGAGAAGATCTTATAAATGTCCTGCTTAGGGCTGAGCACTCAACCTTTTTCTCAGTACATTAAGTAGCCCATAGTATCTGTACTTCCCACTTACTCACTATGAAGAGAAGCTTCTTTGTTAAAGGCTGGGGGCAGCATTGTCTGCAGGTATCAACCCAAATGTTGAGAGGGCTGTTTAACACCATTGCTTCTGATAGGTAATGAACAGTACAAATGGTGTGTATCACATCTCTCCTGACTACTTATGCCAGGGCTCACACATTCTGGATTAGCCTAAAGTTCTTGGAACGATTTTATGCATTTTTGTCATGAATTTTGAATTCTCACTTATATGAATGGTATGTTATTAACTTAAATTCATAAAGCTTAGGTATGAGTTGATTAAAATGAGTACCGTTACTGTAAATGCCTTGTGGCTCCGCAGCCTCCGTGCTTGTCTCTGTCTTGACTCTCTGCTTTCATGTTGCTGCAATTTCACCATGCTGACTGTTCTGAAAACATCCTTCAGTCTCAGCAGTCAACTATCAGGTACTTTTTAAAATCTATTTGTTTGTTTGTTTGTTGGTGTGTATGCCTGTTTATGGTCACATGTGTGCCATAGCAAGCATGTGGATGTCAGAGGACTACTGTAGAAATTAGTTTTCTTCCTCCATCATATGGTTCCTGGGGATCAAACTCGGGTCATCAAGTTGATGGCAGGTGCCTTTACCAGATGAACAATCTTTTTTAGTCCTTCAATAAATCTTTTAAAATCACTTTGTTAATTATATTATTTATATATAATTTATGTATAATATATATGAGATTTTCAAAGACTAGCCTATTCAAAGGATTTTGGGATGTGGTAGATTTCTCCAAATAATTTTGCATAGAAATGATCTTTTAATTTTAGTTATTCTCTGCTTCTGTGTATGCATTTAATTTGCTTTTTGCCTTTAGGAATACTGAAGTTAAAATAAATTCATATATGTTCTTAGATGTGTGACATCCTAAGTGGATGTCCAAGATTTTGTTTTTAAAAGTATGTCCTTTCCCCCTCTCCATTTTCATAGATATAAGTGTAAACACATGTGGGCTGTATTGGATGTATATTTAAATGTGCAGAAAATAAATACTTTTTATAGTTTCATAAAGAATATATTGAGGTTAGGTGTTTATACTACTCATTAACTCCTCTTATTTCTTTTACCTCCTATTGAAACCCTTCTTTCTAACAAGCTCTGTCTTGATAGTCTTTCTTTTTGACACAACAAATGTAATTACACCTGAGCAAGAGTCAGGGGCTGTCTCCTGGAGCATGAGCAGTTTATCAGTGATCCCTCTTTGCATCTCTTAACTACCCATTGTTCCTCAGTTAAGGGATATGCCCTGAATTAACTCACACATGCATGGCAAACTAGAGAAGGGCCTTTGCAGATAACCACATCTGCAGTGAGTTCATGAGTGTGATGGCCATGGGATGTCCAGAAGACTGTTCACAGCAATTCTTCCCAGCCTTGCTCTTGCATTCCTTCCATTCCCTCTTCTGTGTTCCCTGAGCCATGGAGGGAGATGATTTAGATGTCCTACTTAGGGTTGAGCACTCTATAGTTACTTACAAAGGATACTGGTTTTTTTGTTTGTTTGTTTGTTTTGTTTTGTTTTGTTGGTTTTTTGAGACAGGGTTTCCCTGTGTAGTTCTGGCTGTCCTGGAACTCATTCTGTAGACCAGGCTAGCCTCGAACTCAGAAATCCGCCTGCCTCTGCCTCCCAAGTGCTGGGATTAAAGGCATGCACCACCACCGCCCGGCTACAAAGGATACTGTTGTGGTGAAATAGGTAGTACCCCACCAGCACCCAAAAGACCTTAGGTCAAATTTCCTAGTAATTCTGTTCTTGTTTCTGTGATAGGCTTTTCACTAGTAGATTGTGGGAAAGCTGATACTGTTTTCTTTCCAAGGCTGGATTATTAGAGGTTTCTGCCTAGACTTGGATGCTATATTTTTGAGAGTATCTAGATATTCTACCTATTCTAGCAGAGGTGTCAGAAGTACTTGTTTAGTTGGGATTTCCCATGATTCCAGACTGGTCCACCTATTAGACTGACTGCAGCTTCAGAGAGAGAACCAAGTAGTTAGCAAATAGTACATGAAATGCAACATTAAAGTCATAGTAATATAGGGTAAATAACGGGCACAGACAACTTTAGTTCAGATTGGTTTTTAAAGGGAGAGATGATTCATTAGAAGAGCCATTGCTCCTCTTTTGGGGGATTTGAGTTCACCCACACTAGGCGGCTCACAACCACTTGCACTTCCAACTCCAGGAGATTTGACAGCTTCTTTTGCCCTTCTTTGGTAATGAGACCCAGGAGGCATACATCATATAGATATAACATGCATATATACACTTAAATATAAATAATAAAAATAAATCTTAAAACTAACTTGTTCTAAAAATGTATTTTATTGTAGAAATTAAGAAGCCTGGTATTCTTTTTTATCCTTAACATTTGACATTTTTTCTGAAATGAGATATTTCCTTGCAAAGGACATCCGTGTCTTATGACAGAATTGCAGTTAGATATTCTGAGATGAAGTCTTCAACTAGGTCTAATCTGAAGCATTTAAGACTAGATGGACGTGTTGTAGACTTGTGAATCACATCATAGGGACACATAAGTAGTACAGGAAACCAAGTTAAATTCAAGTATTTCCTGTTTCTATCTAGACAAAACCAATAAAATAAGACCTATAGTAATTAACTTTAAAGGAAATTAAATAATCATAAGCACTTTATTCCTTTCTCCTCATTTACTTACTCCTTTCCTGCTTTAGGCAAAAGGTGGATAGGCCAATAAAGTAAAGTAGTACTGAATAGGCTTCCTGAAGGGGAGGTTTGTTTCTGACTAGTGTAATCTTGAAGAACTTTTGTACATTCCAGAAAGAGGAAAGCACAACTTCCCTTATGTGACAGACTGCTATTTCTTGATTACTAACTCTTTGACCCCAAGCTCAGTGGAGGTCAGTATATTAGGCATAATGCATTCAAGCCCATTTTCTGACTTATCCTTCATGTTTTATCAACTACCAGGTGGACTGTGAGCATTTTGTAGTTACTCATAATTATTGATGATCTGAAGTTCTTAACAGGAAATTTAAGGAGAGTATTAATAAGGTCAAGGTTAATTAGGGTGGGGGCTTCCACATGATGGTGAATTTCCATATATTTCCCTAACCAATTTAGACCAATATACTTATATATCACATTTGAGAATTTAGTGTTATAATCGTATTTACAGTTCAATAAAGCGGTTATTTTAAGGCAGTTAATAGTTGTCTGATGTGGAATTTTTAGGCTTTATTATCTTTTAACAAAAATTTCATGTTAAATATAAATAGAAAAGCAGAATTTTAACTACAATAAGAGATAGTAATTATGATTTGTAATTTTATAAATATATGATATAAATTCTAATAACAAATCTAACTTTTAAAGCTTTTCACATTTTGCACTTAAATAAACTTATATATAAATTTTCTTGCATTTAAAAGTAAAAATAAACTTAACTTTTCTTCAGCCATTCTAACAAAAACCTTGTAAGCACATGTTACTTTAAAAATGATACAATCCCTCAGTTATTTTGTAAAATGAGCATAATCATAAATTTTCTATTCACGATTTTTCCAAAAATACTAACCCATATTGTTCTCCGTGGACCTGTTCTAAGGATGACTAATTCAACTGCTGAATCTCCCTTTATGTGTTTGATGGAACACTTGGCTTGCTGGACCACAGCTGTGTGTTTATGTGCATTGCACACCTGCAGGGCCCTGACAAATAGCTGCAGTGTGCAGAGGATACAAAATTACCCTGGCAGTGCTGCAAATAAGGAAGTTTCTGTTTTGAAGTCCATATGTGTGTGTACTTGAGATGCCAGCTGGTGTATTTATGTTGCATGCACAGATGTAAAAGTGCCAACTGATTTTATACCAAATGAAGTCTAATCTGCTTCTATGTACTTTGTGTCAAAGTTATGAAGTGGTATGAATGTTCTTACGACTTAGGTCTTTTAAAATAAAAGCTGCTATTAAAATTTTGAATGCAGGGCATGAGAGAATAGAGGATAGTAACATAATGAGAATGGTATTGGTACACCATTAGGTAAACAGATACAATCTTGATTTATTATAACCATTAATGATGTGTATCCTCTTTTGTGGCTAGAACAAATTGGCTCTGTGTTGAATTCAATTTATGTAGACTGGAATGTGAAAGTCAAATTTATCATAGCTACTTAGCATGGAGTCTTTGACTTTACTATTTTTTAAAAGAATGTTTAATTTAAAAAATTGAACTAATAGTTCTTGATAGTTTTACTAAATATATTTAAATTAGTTATGATAGAGATTTCAGTCATTATAAATACTAGGAATAGTGTTCTCTAAGTTTATGATAAATTTACAACCTACATAAACTAATAGTAATACCAACTATTAATCAAACCTTTGTAAGAAGTATTAAACAGTTCTGTTAACATATTTTCTGCAACGAATGAAGAAGCATGTTTTATTTAGTGTGTCTACACTAAATAAGAACCAAAAATTTCATGGAAATTGATCCTCAAATTATTATTTGAAAATTCAATGCCTTTTATGTCTTATATAACTGAAGAATTACACATTTATTTGATGTTCTTTATGCTCTCTGCAATTATATTCCTAAAAGCTGTTCTTGCTTTTCAGTTAATTACATATTTTAGAATGTAATTACCTTGAGTTATTAGGGTTTTTTGATGGTTATTTTTTTATTGGATATTTTATTTACATTTCAGATGTTATCCCCTTTCCCCATTCCCTACCCACCCAGAAACCCCCTATTCCATCCCCCCTCCTCCTGCTTCTATAAGGATGTGCCCCCACCTAACCCCCCACTCCCACCTCCCCGCCCTGGAATTCCCCCACACTGGGGCATCCAGCCTTCACAGGACTAAGGACCTCCTCTTCCACCTATGCCCGACACGGCCATCCTCCACTACATATGTTAAACTCTTTTAAATATTAGCTTTTAGTACATTTGAATGTGTACAAATTAAGAATTTTTTGACATTTACAAGTAGAAGTGAAGAAGTTTAGAGTTAACCTCAATAACATAAAATATGTTAACCTATAATTTTAAGCCCTGTTTTGAGTTTGGAACACTTGGATTAAACATGTAGCTATCTATATATTAGTTGATTCCTCTGAATTTTATATAATTTTCATGGATTTATGTTCTATAACTTTTAAAATCAGAATTCATTTATTTTTCGCTAATAGTTCGTGTGTTTTTAATTACTATTTTTCTTGACAAAGTCAAACTTAAATATTTTATGTAATCATTTGAATAGTATTTTAGTTAGCATGGTGTCTTTTTCATCATTAGGTATAGTATATTTTTCTATATAAAATTATATATATTTGATATAATTTAAAAAATGATTTTACCTGAAATATTTTCATTGACTTTCAGCAAATCAGTAAAGAGCTTGAACTTTTAGCATTATATATGAGCCTTAAA
Source organism: Grammomys surdaster (assembly GCF_004785775.1). Lineage (NCBI taxonomy): Eukaryota > Metazoa > Chordata > Mammalia > Rodentia > Muridae > Grammomys > Grammomys surdaster. The sequence goes on from NW_021604565.1 coordinate 12,439,156, forward strand.
AGTTTGATTTTTGACTAAATCAGTTTTTTTAGTTCATGTTGACAGTCTGATGTGAAATAAATTTGTGTAATGAGATAGAGAGATAGAATAGAAAGTGCATCTCCTGGTGTCTGATCTGAGTGATACAGTGTCTTCCACAAAGTGTCTACCTTATCCTATAACCCAGTGTGGACTAGCTCTGTAAGCTCGTTTACAGTGTGGACATGTCACATGAGGAGAGGGTCGTCAAACTTTAGTTTGTTTCAGTTTTTCCAGGAGAGAATGGATCAGTAATTCTAGCTTAGTATTGTTTTGAATATTTAGATAATGAACAAAGAACCTTTTTATGAGTAGTGTGTGACTCTCATGTAGGACACAGTCAGTGAATGCTGAGGATTTCTTTACATAGAAAGTAAGAGATTCGTCAACTGGCTTTATGATGGAAAAACAAATGCATAATTATCGTCAGGTCTTACCTCCTAAGGAATATTTTTAAGAAGGAACCAAAGCCCATTTTTTACAATGAAAAGACAGAAGCTTTTACTACTCATTTGAGAGATTATGTTCCATATAGTGTGTGGTTATTTAGTATCAGGGCCAACTGCCTTTCGTAGGGTATCACTTCAAACACTGTTGCCGCCACTGCAGGTTGCAAACACATGATTGAAGGCTTCTAGTTCTCAGCTCCTGCGCAGATGTCTTTCAATAGCTATAGCCAGTAATTTCTTCAAATTGCTCACTTTATCAGCAGCACATGTCATCAATCCTGAAGTGGTTGCCCAAGTCAAACTGCAGAATCTTTAGCTTACAAACGCAGCTGCAAACAGGTGAACAGGCAGAAAGTAATTTGTGCAGCTTGGTGGCTGTCAGACGAAAGGCAGACAATCTGTGTTTAAAACAGATTGCAGGCCCTGTATGGGCCAGACAAAAGGGATTTCTCCAACTGCAAATAATTCCAAGGTTAACATATTTTCCTTTCTGCCATTAGGTGATTTGTTAAAATTTAAAACAATGAACATTATAAATCTACACAGAAACTGGAGACAAGATGAAAGGGAAAATCAGATCACTAAATAGGTATACATTTGTTTTTTCAGAAAATATAACTGGCATGCATAGAAACTATTTTCTCACAAATTAATGCAGGCTATAAAATAAATATTTGATGTTTTAAAGATTGTAATAAGTTATATGAGTTACTCCTATTTAAAAAACCTTGCATCCAGAATGGGACAATTTTATGAAAAATATTTAGTTTGAGTTTATTATTTTGTAGCTGTTGGAATTTGCTTTTGTCAGACATTGTTTACTTGTGAATCTTTCCTAAGATATTTTTAAAAGTAGTGTGTGCTAGTTACATCATATATTTAAGAATATCTGTATACAATACTTTAAAAAAACATTGCTTGCATAAAGCAAAACTTCCAGAATATATCTGTATCTAAAAATGTCTCCTTGATTTTGTTTTGCTATTCACTAATATAGTGACACTTTACAAGATTGTTCCATAATAGTATTAGTTTTGACATTATTCATCATTTTATCTATAATTTTTTATTTTTTATTTTTTTCAAAACAGGTTTTCTCTGTATAGCCTTGACTGTCCTGGAACTTGTTCTGTAGACTAGGTTGCCTTGAATTCAGAGAGCTGTCTGCCCTTGGCCCTTGCATGCTGCGATTAAAGGCATGACATCACACTCAGATGTTTATAAAATTTAATATTGATAAATTACCTTATGAGACTCCCAAATCAGCAAAATATTAATTACCAGTATTAGGCTACACAAGTGCAGACTCACTATACACAGCAGGGTGAAGAAATTTGCTTCATAGTCATTGTGAGTATCTCAGAAGAAAATTACCAAACAATACATATATGCTTTTGTGTACACTCATGCATACATATAATTAGATTTTTAAAATACACATGCCATGAACTCATTCATTCATTCTTTCATTCATGTCTGTATGGTACATAGGAAGGAAAGCAATAGCCTATGTTTTTATTGTCCAGAACTCATGTGTGGTTCTGTGTTGATTCACAACCCTAAGTGAATATATGTTGTTTTTATCCATTTTGTTCTTTTATTTCTAAATAATTTAATATTGTAATTATTATAGATATTGAGTAAAAGCACGGTTTTGCGTGAAGTCTGATTCTGGTTTTGTTAATATTATGTGGCTTTCGGAAATTTGTTATTTCTTAGTTTTTTAATGATCATATAACCATTAATCTAAGTCATTTTTTATATTATATTTTAAAAAATTGTATAAAGAAATGTATTTGATGTCTTGCAAGGGTTCTCATATACACTAATGGGCAAACCCTACACTGGCCTGTTGTTTTGGAGTCTCTCAACCTTGCTGTTTATCTCCTCCCTCACCTCTCCTTCCACTATTCCCCCCAGCTCCCGTTGTGTGAGTCAGATTGTTACTGTGCTGTGCTCTGTGTGTGTGTGTGTGTGTGCGCGTGTGCGCGCGCACGCGCCCATGCTGGGGTTACAGACTTATGTGGCAATCCTTGGCCTTTTTTATTGGAGATTAAATTTCAGTTCCCATGCTTGCAGAGTAAGTGTCTTTCTTACAGACTCATCTCCTCAGTCCTCTAGAAACTGACCACCAGCAGCAGCAGCAGCAGAGACTACGTCTCATGTGGACCAGGATAGAGAATAACCACATTAGGACACAGTGTGGGCCATGACTTGGACACAGCCTATCTATCACCTGTTTTTTTTTTGTTTTTGTTTGTTTTGTTTTTTGTTTTTTGTTTTTTGTTTTTTTTTTTCTGGAGCAAAAAAAAAGAAGAAGTTCTGAAGTTCCTTTGTGTGACAATGACAGAATTGAATAAATATAACAGAAGCTCTACATAGTGCAAATCCTAAAGTATTTTTCATTAGCTCACTAGAAAATAATGTTTGCTGGTCCACGTTGTAGACTCAGCCCTTTTAAGCAAAGGTTTCTACATTCCTGGATTTCATTTTTTTATTCTTGATGTATTGTATTTATAAATATGCTAGATTTTTCCTACGTTTTATTTCATGCCTCGTACACGTATCTGTTTAGCGTGTACATCTGTTTGTGGCTCTCCAGCATCTGTTGTAGGTATCTTACCTTGTTAAGTGATTATCACTACTTGGTTTGTAGTACTGAAGTACTGGAGGTTGCTTATGAGGGTACCAGCAGGGGGTAGTATGGAGCCTCTACCTAACTTGCTTATACTTCATGTTATGGTTTTAAGTTCTTTCTAATATATTAAAATAGTTGTTATAGTATTACTAAGTTATCATTTTATAACTTTTATTTTTCCATTTCTATAGTTCCCTTTAGTCTTTATTAGTGTACTTGATTTTAAAGTTTGTCTGAGACATAAAACAATCTACCATATATTTTACCATATTTCACTTGAAATATCCTTTATTCCTTAATTTTAGATAGTCTTTGCAATAACTGAGATATTTTTCTTTGGGAATGTTTTTTGGGGTCTCCATTTTGTATGGGGGGGTCTCCATTTTGTATGGGGGTCTCCATTTTGTATGGGGGCCTCCCTTTTGTCTGGGGGGGCTCCAGTTTGTATGGGGTTGCCCAGTTGAAGGACAGCTCCCTTTGTGCCCAGGCCCTTCCTGGCTTAGCATCCACTGAGCTCTGGCTGCATTCTGACTGCTGTGCTTTCCAAGTTTCCGTAGTTCTGGAGGTGGACAGTGGCTTTCACAGGCTCCTTTTGTGTTCTGAAGAAATGCTGTTCATAGCCAGTTTCCAATTAGAATCTCATAAAGTTTGATTAAGCATTTTTCTATCTCATCATTGCATTTAAATATACTGATCACAGCACACATGCTATATAGTCATTAAGAAAGCAAAATCACGGCCACATGAAGCTCATAAAGAAGGAAGACCAAGTGGGGGTGATTCGGTCCTTCTTAGAAGGAGCAACAAAATACTCAAGGGAGCAAATATGGAGACAAAGTGAGGGACAGAAACTGAAGGAGGGGCCATCTGAAGACCACTCCACCTGAGTATCTATCCCATGTGCAGTCACCAAAGGTAGATGCTGATGTGGAAGTCAGGAAGTGCATGCTGATAAGAGCCTGATATGGTTGTCTCCTCAGAGGTCTGCAAGAGTCTGACATACTCAGAGGCAGATGCTCACAACTAGCCATGGAACTGATCATGGGGTTCTCAATGGAGGAGTTAGAGTGAGGACTGAAGGAGCTGAAAGGATTTGTGGCACCATGAGGAGAACAACAATACCAACCAACCACAGCTCCCAGGGTCTAAACCACCAGCCTGGGAGCACTTAGGGAGGGATCCAGGGCTTTAGCTGAATATGTAAGAGTGGAGGGCCCTGCTGGGCATAGGTGGAAGAAGAGAACCTTGACCTCATGAAGGCTGGATGCCCCAGGGGGTGGGAATTTTGAGGGTGGGGAGTTGGGAGGTGGGGGGGGGTAGATGGAGGTTACCCCACAGAGAAGAAGGGGGAGGGGTGGGGGGATTGGGGGTTCCTGGGTGGGGGGGGATGGGGTAAGGGGACAACATATGAAATGTAAATAAAACATCCAATAAAAAAATTTAAAAAAAAGAAAGCAAAATCACCATAATAAAATGTTTTTACCTTTGATTTACTAAATAAAGTAAATATATTTTATAGGGCAGGGGGAAAAGTACTTAGGCAGTCTAAAGGTCTAATCAGAGAGCCTTTCTTTGGTGATGTACTGTGCAGTATGAGCTGAAGTATACTCCACACGTGAGGAAGGTGGGATCGGTTACATACACGGTTCCTCAGTGTGAGGATCCTAAGACTCTGGTACTCATTTTAGGCAGGGACTTTTTATAGGAAACTTTAAGGAAGTGTAAGTCTGCTGTGAGGTGGTTGACTTGTACTGACATAGTTTAGCATAAGGTCGTCTGACAGGATGAAGAAGCTGGAAGTATTCTTGCAAACATTTCACTGATGTCTAGTGGATGACATTGAGTATTTATTTGGTGAAAAATGCATGATAGCAGTGCATAATATGTCCATTTTTTCTGTGACTTGTTTAAGGATCATTTGCAGAGATGCAATGAAATTTTGTAGTTTTGTTCTTAATGATGAGGAAATGCTACTTCCTGAAACCTCTTTGACAGATACATGTTTTTGAAAGGTTCACTAAGTAGTATTTCTTTGTAGTTTTAACTTGTTCTTTAGATCCTATTTCATTTTTTTTAGTTATTTTATTCATTTACATTCTGAATGATATTCCTCTTCCTGGTTTCCCTCCACAAACCCCATATCCTATCCACTCTCCTTCTCTTTACCTCTATGAGGTTTCTCCTCTACCCACTCACCCACTCCTGCCTCACCCCTCTAGTATCCTCCTATGCTGGGGTATCGAGCTTCTACAGGATCAAGGGCCTCCCCTTTCATTGATACCAGGATAAGGCCATCCTTTGCTACATATGTATCTGAAGCCATGGATCCCTCCATGTATACTCTTTGGTTAGTGGTTTAGTCCCTGGGAGCTCTGAGTGGTCTGGTTAGTTGATATTGATCTTCCTTTAGGGTTGCAATTCTCTTCAGCTCCTTCATTCCTTCTCCTAGCTCTTCCATTGGGTTTCTGTGGGCTCAGTCTGATGATTGGCTGTGAGTATCTGCATCTGTATTAGTCAGGTGTTGGCAGAGCCCCTCAGGGACCAGCCATAGCAGGCTCCTGTCAGCAAGCGCTTCTTGGCATCAGCAATAGTATTTGGGCTTTGGTGTCTACAGATGGGATGGATCCTTAGGTGGGATGCTCTCTAGATGGCCCTTTCTTTAGTTTGTGTTCCATTTTTTTTCTCTGTCTTTCCTTTGGCCAGGAACAGTTCTAGGTTAAAAATTTTGAGATGAGTGGGTGGCCCCATCCCTCAATTGTGGGCTGTGCCTATCTACTGGAGGTGGTCTCTACAGATTCCATCTCCCCTTTGTTGGGTATTTCTGGTATTGTGATCCTGTTGTGTCCTAGGAGCCTTTAGCTTCCCTGGTGTCTGGGACTTTCTAGTGGCTACCCCCAGTTCCCCATCTCCCACTGCTACAAATTTCTGTTCCATTCCTGACCTTCTGAGGGAGAAGGGAGGGGGAGGGAAAGGAAGGGGGAAGACCAGATATGGGAAGGGACAGGAGAGAAGAACTTGTTTTCTAGTGTTATGTTTGGGACATAGTGTAAATTTTGGGGCATAGGCTAACTTTTTAGGATAAATCCTGCAGCAGTAAAAGAATGTTAGTCACACAAATTTGCAGGTCATACCTACATATTTATGCTTGCATATTTCTCTTCTTTGACACGTCAATTTCCTTTGAGATACCATACATCTATGTGTTATTTAAATATTGAACATTCCTTCATAAATAAATTTTCTTTTACATGAACTAAAAGTTAAATCAAGAAGATAATAAATTGATTTTTATTTTTTAGAATTATTTTCATCTTTAAACCTATGAATCAATGGGATTTTAAAAAGCCTGTCATTGCTATAGGTTGGTCCCTCCCTCTCTCCTTCCCTCTCCTCTCCTCATCTCATTACTTGGAATAATTGTTGTGAGCTGCATCTGCTGTATTCTCTGTGGACTTCCCTATCCTGAACAGGTCATATGAAAGGAATCAAAAGTGTGAACCTTTGGAGTCTAAAAATTTTATTGCTTTATAACATTCTGTGATACAGATAAACCAGTTTTGGGTTGCTATAAATAAGTTTTTGCTACAGACATAGTCTTTTAGTTTTCTTTGTTTAATATCCAAGAATATTATTTATTGGCATTATGATAGGTATATATTTTATTTTTTTAAAAAATTGTTAAATTGCTTTCAGTAGTGTCTCTATAACATTTTACATATCTTCATATGACTACCATTTCTTCACATACTTACCAGCATATGATTTTGTTATGTATTTTGTTTTAGATATTGGGATAGTTGTGTAATGATGCTATTATTATTTTAATTCCCCTCTCTCTGATTTTTATTAATATGATGATACATATATTTTTATTCATGGAAATTATACACATGTGTACAATGAAATATGAAAAACTCTCCAGTGTCCTCTCCAATCCTCCCATTTACCCTCCCCATCTGTCTTACCATCTTAATGCCTTTGCTTTGTGCTTATAAATTACCTCAATGGAATGGCTATAAATACTTTAATATACTTTCATGTTATTGTTTGTGTATTTGAGGAGTCTGTATACACTCTAGATATGTTGGTTCGTTGTTGAATGTGTGGTTTTCAGATGTCATTTCTTGACATCTTATATTCCTTTTCTTGTGTGGTAGGGTCTTGCATGTATTTTTTTTTAACTCAGATTAAGAATTCTTTCCCCATTTCTAAATCACAAAGATGTTTTTCCTGCTGTATTATTTCAAGGAATTGCAGATACTGGATTTTCTTGCACTTGTGTGTTTCTTTTTCTTTTCTGTTTTGAGTAGGCTCTCACTCATTGGATTATTCTTACACCCCTTATCAAAGTCATCTGGGAATTTATGTGTGTATGTTAGGATTCTGTTTTCTCCCCTCGTTTAGGTGTTTGTCCTTCACCCTATTTTCATGTACTCATTCTAATGCATATAGTCTTAGTGCTGTTAATGTTCCTTTTCACAGTACCCTGCCCTGTTCTGCCAGTTTTGAAGCATTATATTTTTAATCAACAGATTAAAGAAATGTCCTCAAGTCTTTCTCTTTGACTTATGACATGCTTAGGTTTGTTAATTTCTTATTAGCATTTGAAAATTTCAAGTTTGAAACTGCTATGATCAAAGAACAATGTATCAAGTCAGTTCTAATTTTGATGAGATTCAGTTTGGGGCCAGCATATTGTGCTCTGTCCTGTTATGTGTCCTGTAGATCTGTAAACACAGTGCACACATCACAGTGCACACATTCTGTCTCTTCTATGATGTAGTAGGAAGCTTATGGTGATGTGCTTTTTTGTCACATTTTTCTCTATGGAACTTTGAGGTAGCTGAGTTATGAATCCCTGGGAATGTTGCTATAGTTTGTAAGTGCAGTGTGGGTTTTCTTCTCAGTCAAGCCTAGTCTGTTCCCATATTTTGTAGCTGTGATGCATAAGTTACACACATTTTGGATTTCCATGTCTTCTTACAGATTGGCTTTTGTAATCTTTTTGTTATTGTTCTAAGTTGTACTTTGAAATTATAATGCAGTTGGATAGGAAGGATATATTGTATTTTATGGCACAGTAGGGAACAGGAGTCTACCTAAAATAGAACATGTATTTCAAAACAGATAGAAGAGAGGATTGTTTGTTTTGAGCTGTAGTCTCAGACTGTCCTTGCCCTCTGCATGCCCACGCTGCCACCTCACTCATGCTGGAGTCCAGCCTGGCCGGGGATCTCTCATGTTTTGCCAGAAAGAAATGACTAATGACTGAGAGGATACCATACCAGTTACCGAATCTAGTGATCCAAGGTACTCATCTTGAAACATCACATTTTACCCCTACATTCGTGTAGCAAAAATACCATAAAAAATGAAAGCATAGCTTAAGTACACTGAGACTTTAGCATAAGACTGAGACTGCAGCTCCTGCAGAAGCACAGGGCACAGTCCCGTGGGCTGGGGGGAAAGTGATTTTCTTTTAGGTAAGAACCGTAAAGAACAGACAGTAAAAACAAAATAGACAAATGGAATTTCTCCAAATAGAAATAACTCAGCCCCCAACTGAACTTATTGTACTGTGTTAACTGGTCAAAGGCTCAACAAAGTGTAAAATAAGAATAGTATGGTTGTTGTCATTCATATCATTCAATATCATTTATCCATGAAGAGAGATGAAGTCCTGGTGAACCTTATCACCATCATGTAAAGTGAAGAGTAAGATGACAGTTACTCCGGGAGGGGAGAGTTGGGCATGTATTAATAGGCTGTGTTAGTTAGGGTTTCTAGTGCTGTGGGGAGACACTATGATCATGGCAACTCTCATAAAAGAAAATAGTTATTTGGGGTTGGCTTACATTTTCAAAGGTTTTGTCTATTGTCATCATGGTGGGAAGTATGGCAGAGTACAGACAGATGTGGTGTTGAAGAAGAAGCTGGGAGTTCTATATCCTCATCAGCAGGCATCAGAAGTGACTGTATGCCACACTTGGTGTAACTTTAGCATTGGAGACTTCAAAGCCTACCACTACAATGACACATTTTCTCCAACAATGCCAGTTCTTATGGACCAAGCATTCAAACACCCGAGTCTATGGCAGCCATTCCTATTCAAACCACCACATAAGTCAAAATACCCAAAGTTACAGCTAGACAGGCATTTGTATATTCTCTTTGAAGTGTTTTCAAGCGTCTCCACTTTTAAAACAAGGTCTTGGTGTATAGCTCTAGCCACTGCCTCCTGAGTACTTGGATTACAGATGTGGGCCAGTTTGTGAGGCCCTTTTCCCATTTTGAAGTAGTTTGCATCTTGTTGAGTTCTGACAGTTCTCTATACATTCTGTACTCATTTAACAGATAAAGGAGTTGAAGATACCTTCTCTAATTCTTTCCAATCACATTATTCTCTTTTTTATTAATTTTTTCTGTGACATTTTTTTCTTTTTGAAATCATAATAGCATCATTTCCCCTGCCCCCTTTTCTTTCTCCAGGCACTCCTCATATTATCCTCCTTTTCTCTCAAATTTATGGTCTCTTTTTCTTTAATTGTTACATATGTATACACATATATTTATATATCCTATATATGTAAATACAACCTGCTCTGCAGCCAGGTTCTGCTTCTGCTCTTGGGGTATACAGGCACTGGTCTGGAATGAAACAGCCGGCAAGCCAGGGAGAAAAATGCTTTCTCCCAGATGACTTTCAGTGAAATGAGTCTCCTTTATTGGAGGTAACAAGGGCTGTTTAAACCTTGGGTGAGTGAGTAGAGGTTTTCAGGGTGAGTGTACATTATTGGCTTGGGCTGAGGTGCTGGGACTACTTCATTTGCATGAAGAGTTCTAGATACTTGCTGGACATGTTCTTATAGGCAGAGAGGTAGGTAAACCTGTAATTTGGCTGCCAGGCCACGTGACTACCTCAAGAGTGGTGGAGGTGGGGTCATAGAGATTACATGCACCAAAGCATGCAGATCCAGAGCAAAGAGAAGACAGTCCTAACTCCTGTGTGGGTTTGAACAGGTCTCAGCTTTGCTTTTGTTCCAGACGGGCTACCTCAGCTGCACAGCTATATGGCTCCATACTGCTCTGCTTATGGAAACTTGCATTTTTATGACTCCAGGAATGACTAACTCATAGCATCTCTTTTGGTTTCTTACATTTTCCTAATATCAGTAGGTATATTTCATATGTTTTAATTTTTTAATGTGTATGCTACTTATCTATAGATATCCCTGGTGACCAGAAGAGGCCATTGGATCCCCTGGAATTGGTGTTATAGACGGTTTTGAGCTGCCTGACAATAGGTCTGGGAGCCTAATATGGTCCTCTAAAAGAGGAACAAATATTCGTAATCACTCAGCTTAACCACTGTTGCTCCATAATTACTGTTTAAGGACTACTTTTCTCACAAGAATCTTGACTTTCACCAGAGATATGCCTAAACATCCCTTTGCTCCTATAGCTCCTGGATATGTTTGAAATCTAGTGCCTGTGTGGTAAATCTTTACTAAGTGAGTGCATGAACTGATGACATGTGAGGAAAAGTCCATGCTCTTCATGGAAGGCCACAGCAAGCGATCGTGCTTCGGAACCTTTACCAAGGATCCTTCCCAAGAAGACCAGAGGCATTGGATCCCTTGGAATCTATGGAATAAGCCCTGGAATTATAGGTGGTTGTAAGCTGCCTGAAGTGGGTGTTGGAAACCAAACTACGCTCCTTAGCAAGAACATGCCATAGTTACTGTACCACTTCTCCAGCCCTACAGCACAGTTTTGTTCTTACAGTTCTCTAATATGGAAATAGGAGTGCAATGAATTTCTGATAAAATCAGGTGCCAGCCCTACAGCACAGTTTTGTTCTTACAGTTCTCTAATATGGAAATAGGAGTGCAATGAATTTCTGATAAAATCAGGTGTCAGTAGTTCTGCTATCTGGTGTCTTCAGGGGTAGTCCGTCTTTGCCTGTTCTAGCTTTCAGAAGTATAGACTCTTCTTGGCTTATGGTCCCCTTCTTCAGATGCATGAGTATCATGCTTCTTTGACGGTGGTTCTGACCTCATGTCTTCTTCTCTCCTCCTTAATGCTTCCCTTTTTGTCTCTAAGGATTTGTCACATCATATCAGCTTTACCTGAGTAATCGAAGGTCATCTCCCCACTGCAAATCAACTCATTTGAATCTTTAATGTTCTTTCTGTCTATGTCTCTCTATTGACTCCCTCTCTCACAAGCAGTGCAATATTATTGTCCTTGCTACTAAGGATCTAGTTTTTAGGACCAATACTTTGTTTTTCCTTTCTCCTCAGTAACTCTGCGTATTAAGAATGTATAGTATTACATGCTATCTTGAAATTTTTCTCTTTAAAAACTTTAATAGAATTTGTGTGGCTAGTTTTTTGTTCTTGCTTCATTAGTATTTTCTGTACATATTTTCTAAAACATAGAAATCCCAAATGTATGCTTTAACTTTGTAATGATTGTTTTTAGTGTACTTTCCTCATTCAATGTCTATTTGGTCTCCAGTCCAAATCTAAGATGTCTTGAAATTTCTTTTTGTTTTTCTGTTTTTCTTTTGTTGTGTTCTGTTTCTCAGATGAGTGTTTCCTTTTTTTGATCTTCTCTGCCCTCTTGGGCTATAACATTCTATAGTTAGCATTCTAGCACAGGAAGTCATCTGTTTGCCTGAAGAAATTTTTGTTTCTTTATTTTACCTTTTATCCTAGCTTTATTTCTGTTGATGTGGTAAAACACCCTGAAAGGCTATCCTTTTCCCTAAAAGCAGCAACTTTACTGGAGAAAGGTTTGCATATGGATTACAATTCTAGGTAATAGTTTATTCAAGGTAGGAACTTGAAAGCATCATGCCTGCAGGCTTCCTTTGTTGCTTGTGTTCAGCTAACCTTTTCTACTCTTATATAGTCTAGTCCCACAGCTGGGAATGGAGCTACCCACAGAGCCCTAGATCTTCCTTCCCCTATCTCCAGATATGCCCACGAGCCACCCTGGTCTAGATAATTTCTCATTATGACCCTCTTCTCCAGTGATTCTGTGTAATGCTAAGTTGACAGTTAAAAAGTAACCAGAACATAATTATATGGGACTGATCATTTGGCTGCGTATAGATTTTTAGATTGAGATTTCTTTTTCTGTAGAGTTTTAAAGCATTGCTCAGTTTCCTTCTTGCTCATTGATCAGACTTGTTAAGATGGTTGATGTGATTTTTGTTATTTAGTCTTTGCATATCGCCTCATTTTTGTAATGTGTGTAGTGCTGTCTTTGTTTTGGTGTTAACTCAGAAGGTTACCTCAGTAGGGAGCTTCTATTATAGCAGGAACACTAGCTGAATAAATATGTGTATTTATTTTTATTTGAAAGGACTTACCTGTCTTCTACTTCTACCGTTTTGGGAAATATTCTTGAATTATTTCTTAGGTGATTTTTTCCCCCTACTGTTACTAGTATTAAGAGTTGAACCTCGGTATATATATATATATATATCCATCCATCCCAAACAGGAGCTGTTCCAATGAACTATCTCTGTAGAATTCTATTTTAACATGTAACGGGCACTATCTTCATTAGAACAGCTGTGATCACTTGCAAGGCACAGCTTGTAGGATTCTTACACTTTTAAATGAATTAATATAGACTGGAAGTCTATAAAGTTTGAGAGAAGCAGTGGAGGGTGCTACTTTTATGTCCCTTTTTTCATCTATGATAATGTTTGGATTAAGGTAAATTATATACTAATTACAACATCTTGCAAAGCACAGTGGTGTTGACTGTATGGAAAAGCTTGACATCCTGTGTGTGTATGTATATTTGTACATGTACCCATATGTGCTTATTTGTGGGGGTCAGAGGAGGATATTATATACTGTACTATTTCATTGTCCACTATATTTCTTTGAAATAGGATTTCTCACTGAACCTGAAGGTAGGATTGGACTCAGAAAGTTTCATAGGTTCTCCTTTCACCAAAATCTACAGTGTTAGTATGGACCTGTGGCCACAACTCAATGTTTTGTTTGGGTGTTTGATTCTCCAGCTTGTATAGTTGACTCTTTTACTCAGTCACCCATATCTCCAGCTTCTTCACCCTTTCTAATATGGACAATATGGTTTAAATTTTGCCTCTTCCTTATTCATTTTGCCAAATCTGTGTTACTCCAAGCCTTTGTTTTCCTATGTGTAAAATGAGGACAGTAAATATTTTTTTTATTTTGGTGTGTGATACATAAATAAATTAGGAACAATTAAGTGTTCAGTCAATGCCAGATACTATGATACCTATACTGCTAGGACTATAAGTATATAAGTATTGGCTATCATCTAATTTTCTTGGCTATTATTTGAGTGTTTGCAGTCATGGCAATTGCATATCTGAGAATTATACAACATTTGGATACCACTTTATTAGCTTCACATACTACATGTACATCTGTTACAGAGCTTTGTTCTCAGGATGCCTATTATACATAAATACATAACTAAACATGGGAAATTAACAACTAATTGATATACAATTATATAATGACTGTCTTATTTCTGCTGCTGTAGTAAATACCATGACCAAGAGCACCTTGGTTTGGAAAGGATTTATTTTGCTTCTGCTTCTGGTAACAGCCCATCACTGAGGGAAGCCAAGACAGTAACTCAAGCAAGGGCAGGAACCTGGAGGCAGGAACTGAACCAGATGCACGGAGGAACACTACTTACTGGAGTTTTCCTTAGGGCTTGTTCAGCCTGCCTTCTTACAGTATTAAGGATTACCAGCCCTTGGGTGTCCCCACCTATGACATCAAGACTTAACCCTATAGGTCAGTCTTAAAAGTAGGCATATTCTCAATTAAGGTTTTTTTTTTTCCTTAGATGACTCTTTTTTGTGTAAGTTGACAAGAAACCAATTAGGACATGATTAAGGTGAAGATTAGAAATGCTGGTTAGTATTTGGGAAGTGTTTTTTTTTTTTTTAATATCACGTTTACCTTTCAGTCATTTCGGAATCATTTACCTTGTTAAAGTTTTGATCATTGATTAGGAAGACTTTCATGATATTTTGGAGAGATAGCCAGTGTTTAGCAAAAATTAATATGATATGTAATTTAGGTCTTCAAATATGAAGGACAATACTTCGTATTTCACTAAAATTTGAGGTGAGGAACAAAAGGGAAATGGTGTGCCTGGATGCTTATACTCAAAGTAAACAGGAGAAAAATAGAATTATTCTGGAACAGATATGACATTGTTTGACACTTAGCTTCTTATGTTTATTACCTTTTGTGCATGGTGCAAAATTTAGTTAACACTTGTAATTCATGATATTGTAATCTATACAATGAGGATAGTAACATTCCTATTACAGTATTTTGTATAGACTGAATTCATTTGTATGCATTACACAATGCAGTGTTTCAGTAATGTTAACTGATTACAGACCCTTCTGTGAAATTTAGTTTTCCCCCTCAATCTATGAATAAAAACTGAGGAGAGCAATAGCTATATTATAGTCTTTTGTAGAGACTGAGTCCATTTGTGTAGGTAATACAACGTCAGTCTGGGGCACGTGTTAATCTTGAGGGATGATCCTTCATCTCTTTCCTCTTCTCTCTTCCCCTTTCCTCATCAGAATTATATTCTGTAGATTTCTCTGCTTATATAATCCTCCCCTGCTTCATGACCTAAATCAGGGTTGACCATTGAAATTAAAGTTCCTCAGCTAGTTTATATTAGTAAGTATCACACAATAGAGATATTAATGTCTACTTTTTGTTTATTTGATACAAGTCCCTTTGTTTTCTTTGCTTATAAGAGATTGTATTTTAACGTATGAACTTTCTTGGACTGTTTTATTTCTATCTCCTCATTCAGGTAGTTTCCTTTGTAAATGTCTTTGCTAAAATAAGTTAAACTTGTTTCATAATGTAAAAATTAGCATGTATTCTAAAACTAAGTATGATTTTTAAACTTCCTCTTGGGTTTTATGTAATGATTTCTGCATTTAGTTTCATGTCTTGAATCCTACTAATCAAGATCTGTTCATAACTACAGTTATGAGAGTTCAGCCCGTTTATTTTAAAATTGTATCCTTTTGCCTTTTAAATACTGAACTCTGCAACTTAACACAAATACTATAAGACCATCTGAGGTAGATAATTAAAGTATAATTAACTTTAAATACCTTGGTGAAGGAGCATAAAAATTATTTAAATTCAATCAGCTAGTACATTTGCAGTTTTCTTTTATTAGGTGTGAAATCTAAGAATCCCCTGCCAACTCTTGAGGGCTCAATCCAGAATGTTGAACTGAAGTACTGCAGCACATCATTGGTCAAATGTGCCTCTGGGACCTTGGGATCAATAAAAATTTGTGCCAAAGCCCCAGGTATGTGCAGCTGGACCGTGTAAAACTTTATTGCCTGTGTAGGAGAATCAGCCTTGCCATTTACAAGGAGCATTTGCTGAAACAAGAATTTACTCATTGTTCCTATGAATCAGAGCTTTTCATTGTTTTATTTATACTTAATACTTTTAACAGTGTAGGGATGATAACTTACTGACTTTAACCAATTAATTTTCAGTTAAGGTGAAGAACTTTGCACAGTTTTAACAGTAATTACAAAAAATTAAAAGAATATTTATTCTTGCAGTTTTGACAGAAATTTGATTTATGTATAATAATTAGCTTAAAATTGAATTAAGTGTTAGCATAGTAGCTTTAAACACAAAAATTAGGTGTTACAAAAATTAAGTTGTAATTGTATTCCTCTGTTTTGCAATGTTTTGTTTCATAATGTTCTTCTTAAGCTATATGCTAATTCTTTCAGCAAACCTAAATTCCATCATATCATAGTATGTATTTTGCTGAAGTATATCTCTATGTCATTTCATGTTATGCTGTTCTGAGCATGATCTGCATTCGTTAGCAAAATGTCACAGTTAATTTTAAAACTTAAAATAGCTTTATTAGTTAGACTCTTTCGATTATTAACTAGATATTCAGGTTAGTAGCAGCTATTATTGAGCCATTATTATAGTGATATATTTTCAGATCAACTATTCCCAAACTACTGTACTGTACATGTGAAATTTTATTTTAAAATTTTTCTTCCCCTTTTCAAATTTTTTCAATCAATATTTCTATTCAGGTGACAGTGGAAAAGAGAAATTGATTCCTTTGCTTCAGGGTCCTTCTGACACTAGAGACCTTCATAGCACCAAGTGGCTTAATGAAAGTAGAAAGCCTGAATCTCTCCTAGCTCCTGATTTGATAGCCTTTACCATCCAAGTTCCCCAATACATGGACTACTGCCACCACTCTGGTAAGTGCAGGCCCAGCAGCTTCCTTCAATTTGTGCTTTCATTTTTAGTATGAAATTTTGTTATTTCTTTGGAGATGAATTATTGGGGTTTTCTCTATAATTATTCTTTTCTAAGATTCTGTTCAATTCACTATTGATAAATGAAGTATTTATAAATTATGATCTTATTTTAGGAAGATTCAAACTCCACGTGTAGCACGTAACCACAGAATTGTGTGTACATGTGTATATGCAAGTGTGTGTGTGTGTGTGTATGTGTATAAGTTTTAGACTATAGCCTTTTCTCTAATTTAGATTTTCTAATGCTACAGCACTTTGACTGTGACTCAGAGTTTCTCACATTAAAACTACACATTTAGCCCACTCATAACTTATTAAAAAGTAAGTGATTTTGATTATGAAATCAGACAAAATCTAACAAATGAAAATGACTCAGAAGTTGTGATTTCTTAAGATTCTGTTTTTTTTTTTTTTGCACTACCGTGTATCCAGTTCTATAGTAGCAGAATCTCAACTGTCATGTTGAAATTCAGTATCATGAGGATGGCTGTAGAGTAGAACAGAAGGAAGCTGTGGGAAATAGTGCCGACCATGTGCACAGTGAAGTGCTTAGGAAACCCAGGTCGTCAGTCAGTGAGGCTAAAAAGGAGGGTTCTTTAATAGACTTCTTAGAGGGGATTCGTCTAAGAGGAATCTCTGTTAATGTCATTGAATAAATACTGTAACTTAGAGGGAGCACATGCTAATACATTCGATACAAAAATTCAAAAAGATTTATAATTATCCAGATAATAAGTATGTATAGGCAGATACTAAGGAAGCAAACAGGTGCACAGACTCAAAACTGTAATAGAGATGCGAAATCAACAGTAACAATCTGTGTATGGCTGAGACATTAGTCACGATTCAGTCTGGAAATGAGTAGTTTGAAAGGCTAGTTTAAAAATGCCGTACCACTATGTTATCAAAGAAAACACTCTTCCAAAAGAAGGAATTATGTACAAGGCAGAATGCCACTGACACCGAACCAGATGCCCAGATCCATGGAATAGATACAAGACTCAATGATGACCCCACACAGCTGAAACAGTCTGAATTTTGCCCAAGGCATCCAAAATATACACAGAAAGAATGGGAGTTCCTTTAACAAGTGTTGCTGGTAAAAACTGAATACACATACACAAAAAGCCAAAAGTGGATTCCTGTTTCCTCACCCTGTTTTTAATTCAACTCCAAATGGATCAGAGATGTAAGGCTTGAAACTTCGAAACTGTTTGGAGTAACAGAGGACACATTGACTCCATAGGAGTTAGAGCATCCCAACAATAACACAAACAATTGAGTGACTGAAAAATATGACCACATAAAGTTAAACAGCTTAGGAGTAGCACAGAAATAATAGAAACAATTGGTAAATACGATCACATGAAATGAGAAAGTTTTGTACACCAAAAGTAATAGCAAAGTGAAGAGACTTGTACAGAATCAGAAAATTTTCACTAGGTATCACAGGAAGGGGTGGCGAGTGTTGACACATAATATACACAAACAATGAAAACCAGATGTCAAAAAATATAATCCAATTAATAAGTAGGCAAATGAACAACAGGACAGGTATTTTTAAAGTGCTGAAGTACCTAGGCCAAGAAGCACATGAAAACATGTTTGGAATCCTTAACCTTCATGGGAATCCAGATCCAAACTATTCTGGAATTCTGTCTTATCCCAAACAGAATTAAAATTCTTTTTAATGATATCTAATATAAATACTATGTAAATACAGTATTGAGGAAATATTGACAAGAAAAATATTTGTATATGCTTTTTCAGAATTTCCATCAGACAAGGCAAGTACCAAATTTCCCATGCATGCAGGGAAAGGAATGATAGTACAGTCCTGTTGACAGTGTGCAGTTTTACTGTTTCATGGCTCCGCTGTGCCATCTCTGGATGTGGACCTCAGAGAGTTCCCTTGGCTCACTGCAGACACACTGGTGCCCATATTTATTTTCACATTAGTAACAAAGCCAAGTGATGGGACCAGTCTGTATGCTCCTTAGGAGATGAGTAGGTGAAAAAGTGGCGTGCGCGCGCGCACACACACACACACACACACACAGATATTTTTCAGTAATATGCATAAAATTATGTCATTTTCAGAAAACTTTTGAAATGGCGGTCATCATATTAAATGTAAGCATTTCTGTTGAGTATGGTTATCTATACAGACCTGTTCTGTAGGAATATGAGACAGTCATGAATGACTCTCAAGTTTATACTCCAAATATTTGTGTGCTGTATTTCAGTCTCTAAGCCGGTGTCAGGAGACTCCTTCATACAAGACCTCTCCTTGTTGGTTTTCTGGCCTTTTTTCTCTACATATTTCTCACTGTAACTATGCTTTTGCATATACTTTTCTCCTGTTGATTATTTTTAGTACCTCTTGTACTTTTTTTTCTATATTCACTTAGTCCCAGTTCAGTCTCAAAATCTCTCTCCAGTTTCTACCTCTTTTGAGAAGCTTTCTCTGAATCTTCTCCATTCCCCCTTTCTCCTCACCCAGTTTGAATAGGTCTGTTACTGTTTGTCATAGCTGCGTATGTGTTTCTTTCTTAGCTTTCGTAACAGTACATACTTACATAATCTGCCATCACCACCTGACAGTAATTTCCAGACTTAGTTGCTGGTTGGTTGTCACATTTTCTTCAAGTCCTCACATTGTCAGACATGTGAAGAGTGCTTGAGACGTTTTAATGTGTGATGAATAAATGAGCATTCATGACAAATGGTCTGAAGTATGACTGTGTCTGACAGGCAGATAGTATGTTCTTAATACTGCTAGCTTCCTCACCCATTTTCTTTCCATGTTTCTGTCTTTTTTTTTAGCAGGTAACTACACTGCTAGAGCATATCTGTCATCTTCCTCTGATAGTTTTAATTACCACTAGATAGCCTGTTCACTGGATTGTAACTTCCATTGTTCTGGTCTTTCCAGTGACATAGAGTGGTCTGTCACCTGCAGTGTGCCTCATAAAACTCACCCTCTCAGCACTCCCTGCCCATCTTTTGCCATCTTGCCTTTTCCATTGAAACCTTGGTCATTCTTGGCACTGTTAACGAGCTAGTGTCTATAGGCCTGCTGAGTGTTGTTTACAAATCCTGAGAGTACAGACACTGATTGATTTTTTTTTCAATTATTTCAATGATGTCTATATAGTTCATAGCCTTGGAAGATAACATACAGTATCTCCTTTAGGAATCAACAGGCTTACTGCCTGTCTTATCAGTCCCTCCACTCAGGTTCATATAGCAAGTGGTCTTTGCCATACACACACATCATTTGTGCATATACACTTTGGAATATTTTCCAGTAATAAGGAAGAACAAAATGACACCATTTTCAGAAAATGTTCTGAAGTAATGCTCACCGTATTAAATGTAAGAAGATGAGTATTGTATGCCTTCTCTCACATTTAGAGAAAATAAGGCTATGAGGCTAGCTGGTGATTATTTGTGCAGTGAGGAGGAGAGAAAGATGGAAAGAGCAGCAGAGAACTTCAGTGTACAGCTCCACACACAGACACAGACGTGGAGGTGCAGGAAGATGAAGCACTCTGATGGTTAATGAATTCCAAGAAAGTAAAGCAGTAGACTTCTTTATCTTCTTTAAAAAAGAAAGTTTTAGTTTCATAACAGTAGTATAATGAGCGAAACCTAAACTAAGATAATACCTATGGATAAAGGATTTTTCTAAGTATTTTAAGGCAGTCTCTTTTTTTCCCCTTTGTCTTTTATGCTTATGGTGGATTTTTTTTTGATATTTTATTTACATTTCAGATGTTATCCCCTTACCCTGTCCATCCCCCTACCCACCCTAGGAACCCCCATCCTATCCCCCCTCCTCCTGCTTCTATGAGAATATGCCCCCACCCACCCCC
This sequence comes from Grammomys surdaster, assembly GCF_004785775.1. NCBI lineage: Eukaryota > Metazoa > Chordata > Mammalia > Rodentia > Muridae > Grammomys > Grammomys surdaster. Next base: position 12,459,517 of record NW_021604565.1, read on the forward strand.
ACTCCCACTTCCCTACCCTCGAATTCCCCCACACAAGGTGTCTAGCCTTCATGGGACCAAGGACCTCCTCTCCCACCTATGCCCAACAGGGCCATCCTCCCCTACATCTACAGCTGGAGCCACAGGTTCCTCCCTAAGTGCTCCCAGGCTGGTGGTTTAGACCCTGGGAGCTCTGGTTGGTTGGTATTGTTGCTCTCCCCGTGGGGTCGCAAACCTTTTCAGCTCCTTCAGCTCCTTCTCTCTCACTCCTCCGGAGTCTCTTAACTGTCCTGCTCTCACACCACAGAAACAGCCATGGATGGAACAAAGGTCCACACACTTTATTTACTAAAATGGAAAGTGGTTAGTGTGACCTTTGTGGTTTTGCTGAGTCAGTACATTATCTTTTTGTTAACGTCTGTTGAGTCTTGTTTTAAAATCTGTATTATATAGTCAGCATTTTGAATAATTATCCTTGCTGTAGGTTTGGTTAGAATTTGTATTTAATCATGGAATCAGTAGGGTACTGAGCTCACCAGACTATCTGAGTTTGTGCTACTATCTAGTGAAGCACATTACTGTTTGAATCTACCATATACTTTTGTGTTAAATGGAGTCTTCTATTTTTTTTGTTTTGTTTTGAACAGAATTAGAATAGTTTAATGAACCAAGCATATTTAAATAATATCACAATCTTTTAAAAATAATATTTATATTATTTCTCATAATTTAAAACTGTTCTTTGGGTCATAAAATTTCCTCCCACAAACTTTCAAAACACTCTTAAGAACCAGTTGGCATAATATGAACTGTCTGTGATGCTTAACAGCACTTATTGGACACTTTATAGATTCTCCTCTTGTTAAAAGTCACATCATCTAGATTTGATTTTCACTTGGTGGTATTTTTATGTATTTGTGTGTAAATATTAATGTAATCATGTATGTCATTTTAAAAGAAATATTCTTTTGAGCATGATTTAGTCCTTAAATGTGATGTATTTTTAAATTATTATTTCTTTATTCAGGGCATTTTAAAATTCAGAATTTCTACCCACCTTGGAAATACCACCCACATTCATGGCTTAGCATGCATAGTAGGGAACTCATAAGTATTTTTATAGAGCCAGTGTCAGTGTGAGTTTGATTAATCTTTTGAACAAGAAACTGGATTTGAATTGAATGTGTGTATCTGTGCTGCAATATCCCTGATGTTACAGCTAAATCAAGTCAAGATGTCTGCAGTGAAAGGTAAACAGCGTATAGACAGCCTTTCCAGACTGAACTATCAACCTCTTGTTGCTGGGACCCCTCTGGCTTAGACCTCTGCAGGTCCTGTTCATGTTACCTCAGTCTCTATGACTTTACAGGTGTGTCAATCCTGTTGTCCTGAAGAAATAATCCTTGGCTCCTTGGTGTCTCCTATCCTCACTTACTCTAACACTCTTTCTGCCTCCTCTTCCACTGACTTCCCTGATCCTTGAGGGGAGGGATTCCTTGGAGACATCTCAGTTTCCAAGCGCACTTACTCTGCACACTGACGAGTTGTGGGTCTCTGTATTTTTTCCTGTCTATTGCAGGAAGAAGCTTCTCTGATGATGGCGGAGCAAGACACTGATCTATGAATATAGCAGAGTGCTGTTAGTAGTCATTTTATTGCTGTATTCCTTTAGCAGAGCAGTTGGGTAGGCCCCATGCTGAGCAATAGATATCACCATAAAATGAATTCAGTGCTAGTTTTGGAGGTTTGTGATCTTGCAGTGCTTTGTATATTTTTGTTTTCCACTTTTAAACTTACAGATCATTTGCTTATGTATTATAATTTACAGTTTTGTTTTTATGGGTTTTCTCTGTGGGTAAATGTGTTCTTTTTCAGTGTCTATATGTGTTTCCTGTGTATTTTCTTTGGCTTTTTTGGTTTATTTTTTTTGCTTTAATTTTATTATGATTTATCATTTTTTTAATTGCGTTTTTATAGTCTAATGAGAGAAAGTGTGGATTTGATGATGAGAAAGTGGTTAAGATCTGGAAGGAGTTGGGGAAGGGGAAACCAAAATCAAAATATGGGGAAAAAGTCTATCTTCACTTAAAAAAAAAAAAGAGCCTATTTTTGTCTTTCTAGCATAGTTGAAAATCTCATTTAGTATCTCACAGTATTGCTTTGCCTTTGAAATTTTAAGAACTTCCTTTGTGCCTACCCGAATGCATTCTGCACTTCAGTATACACAAAAGGTCCTGAGGGTTCTTGTGGGATCTTAATGTGCCAATTCAAGTTGTCAGAAGTAGACAAACATGTTTCCGTGGCTTTCTTTTAAATGTAGAACATTTTATCACGGTAATTTATTTATAGATAATATTTTAAAATGTTGTAGATGAACTTTTTCTTTTCTTTGTATGTCATGTTTTGCCCCTGCAGTGTATCTTTTCTCACCAGACGACCCTTGCACAAAGACAGTCTCCCATAATTTATATATCTATGAAATATTATGGACATCCATGGGGAAAAAGGCTTTATACTGACCCCTATAGAACTTACCCTAGTTTACCTTGTTCACCGTTAGTAAGACTTCCTTTAAAATCTTTGGATAACTTTATTTGTGCAAGTTGAATTACATCCTTAATTTTCCCTCATTCCCTCCCTCTCTCCCTCCCTCTCTCCTTCCTTTCCTTTCTTCCTTCATTCCTTCTTCCCTTTGTTACAGTGTGTGTTGGTTTGAGTGAACTACTCTTCCATGTGTCTGGCATTTGAATATATGGTTACCAGTTGGTGGCTATGTATGGGGAGCCTTACGAGGTATGACCTTTGGTAAAAGTATGTCACCCAGAGGAAGCTTTGAGGTTTCAAAGTCATAAGCCATTTCCAGTTCACTTTCTCTGCTGTCTGTTTGTGGTTTAAGATGTGAGCCCTTGGCTACTGTTTTCAGCTACCACATCTGCTGCTGCCTTCTTACTATGGCGACTGTCATCTCTCTGGATCCATAAGTCCAACCAAACTCTGTATATGGTATACTGGTCATGGTATTTATCACAGCAGAAGGTCTTAGTGTGTTACCCGACTTGACCTGGAACTTGAGATCCTTTCCCCTCATCTTTGCTGAGTGCCACCACACATAGGACCAGTTCTTTAAGTGTATAATACTCAAAGCAATATTTTCATCCTAGAGTTGGAAAGATAGAATTAAATATTTTCAATGCCTTCTACAGTGATATAAAAACAAGTGTTCTGTGTAACACAATATTTGCCAATTAAACATAAAATTACCAATTTAAGACATTCTTTTCCTTCTTCAGAATAATTAACTTCATAAACTAGTATTAGGGTTTAAATTTTATCATGTTTTCATGAATGGAACTAATTGTTTTTGTTAACTATCAAAAATCAAGATGGGGGAGTCTTGTTGTTGTTAATGGAAAGTCAAAATTACAATTGTGGTCTCTGGAAATTCAGTTCATTTGTGTTAGTAGACCTGTTGATTAAAACATACCAGAAAAATACACACCATTCAAAGTTCGTTGGGCAGATAGGAATTTCTAAGGACATCTAAAGTAGAGATGGTGCTTTCATTAGTCTTGTTTCACAAAATTCTCTTTATAATGTAAAATTAAGTGGAATGCCTTAAGTTACGGTTTTAGTAATCTTGACAGGGCATTTGACTAGAAATGCTTATATATTGGGCCAATTAAAGACAATTCACATTTGTGGTTTGGGTATAAATATGTACAAATTATGCCCATCTATCTTATTACATTTCCTGTGTCCTCCCTGAAGACTTTACTATGTGCTTTATCTGTAATTATTGCCAGTTTCTCTCATAGTCCCACTGGGCTTCCCGTGCAGAAGTCTGTCTTCTTGATGACAGAGCTTGCCCAAATGATTTCATGCTCCTAGCATTTTTTTCCATGGGAATTAGAGGTAAAATGTAAGTACAGCTGAACAGAGAGTCTATTTTTGTAATTTTGGAGTTCAGGCTCTGTTATTGGAACTAAATGAGGAGATGCAGGTGTTCTCCAGTCCAAAGCCCTTGGGAGTTTTGAGGGTAAATGTTTGAAAAGAAAATGCATGTGTTTCTAGAGTCAAACAGCAGCTGTGAGACAAGGATTTATGTTTTTTCTCAGAACTTTAGGATTTCAGAATGTTACATTTAATCAAAAGCACAGAAGGGGGAGTGAATGTTAAAGATGTTATGCATAAAATACGTTTACTGATCTCTTTACCATGCAAAGTAGTTGTGGGAATATGTGAACATTGCGACTTGTAAGCATGATGTAAACGATTTCTAAAAGATTATGGTAGTTACAGGATAGAGCATTTTGAAAATGTTGCATTTGTAATACAATTTTTTATCCCATTAATTAATGAAACAATCTATTTCCCATTTGGAGGAAGATACACACACACATATGAAGATTATATTTGTGGAAAAATATTTTTCACATATTCTTTGATGATAGCTTTTTATGATAAAACTTTTAAGTCATATCAATCTTATAAAAACTAAGACATTTTTAAATATAGCGAAATATAAGTCTCTATCAATTGAAAATTGACAGATATTGAAGCTTAAATAGTTATATAAAGCACACACACGTGTGTGTGTATACTTAAAATGCTTTCTGAAATCATGAAGTTACTTTGCATTTTAATTTCTAAAGGACTACTTTTCAGTATTCATTTCTTTTCTTACATTTTTATTTTGCTTCCCTTTTAAAGCTGTTATTTTTTGTCTTTCTGAGATGTGTCTTCTATGTACCCCGGAAGGCTTGGTACTAGAGTAAGCCCAAGCTGTCCTCAGACTTGCAGCACTCCACAGTCTTTTGCCTCTGCTATGCATGCAGGGATTATAGGTGTGTGCACAGTGCCTGCGCTCTTGTGCTTAGTTTCTTTGTATAATACTCATTATTTATTAATTCATGTAATAAGTACTTTGTTATAAATGATTTTGCAAAAAAATTAATAATCCTCATTGCCTGTGTAAAATGTTGAGGAGATAGACAGAGCATCATGGAGGAGGAGTGAGTAAGGTAGAAGACAGAGACATTCTGGGCTCAGCTCTGGCTTTGTAGGCTGTAGGACTTGGAACAGGATAACCTCTGAGTATTGGTTTCTCTTAATTTATTTATCTCAGATTGTTTTGTGAAGATTAGGCTTAATATAATATATTCAAGTATGTTGTTAACTAAAATATAATACAAGCTTCAGTTATTTTTAAATAAGACATTGTATGAATTAAAGACTTCAAGTTTTTCTGACGCTGCTTTTTCCTCTCTGCTACATCCCTTTCTATGTTTTTCCTCTAGTTACCTGGGAGTGTTTGGTGCTGAAACTGGGCAGCAAAGCTTTTCCCTAGTTTAAGAATGTTCCTTCCACACTTAAGTGTCTTCTGAAGTCATGGCTTGGGAGTCAAGAGCAATTTCAATAGTAACAGGAAATTACTTTGCTCCTTTGAATATTCCTGGATTCTGGAATGAAGCCAGCGGGAGAAATCCGGTTAGCCTTGTGGGCGATCACTTCTTTCCCTCCTTATGGCACAGGGTCAGTAGTTAGGCATTATTTTACTATATGCTTAATAAAAGTAAAGTGATATTAAGAAAAAATAGTAGCACTTTAACGAGTAAGTGCCAAATTAATGTAAAAGAAATAGTTCGGAAACAGGCTACATGTAGACTAGACTGTAAAACAACTATAAAATGTGTAGATTTAATCATTTATTTAAAGTCTCTTTAAGTGGATCAAAACCCACTGTTATTACCCAAGTTTATATTTGAGAAAATGATGTAATTCTTCAAATTATGTCTTAGTTTTGCATATCCTGGTTTGTGCCCTTGAGACCCAGTATCACTGACCTTGAAAATCTGTCCAAATCTTGAAATTGGTTGTTTAGTAACTTTCTGTCAGAATACTTAGGGTTGAAATTCCTGCTAATCTTGGCCTTCCCCCTTTTTCTAGGTGTCCTAGTGCCCATCTCAAAGGCAGCTGTTTTCCATCTAACTACGATATGACTGGGAGTTCTAAATTAAGAGGCCATTGTTAGTATAGAAGAAGGAAAATACATTCTTGCCATTTGGGTGTAGCCTTACTGTTCATAGATCTTTGCCATTTTCTTCCTAAATTGTCCAGTGTGAGAAACATGTGGTCTGGCTCACAGGGAGTAATTTAGAATAATGGTAAACTAATGATTTTTGCATAGAAAAGGATAGAATAGTGCTTAAGTTTCTACATAGCTCAGTATTATTGAGGGAACCTGGAAGCTAGTGCAAGAAGGTCAATAGGGAAAATTTAAAATCCACAAACATTTATAGACCAGTAATAACAAAATAAATTGGGAAATGTATAAATGGTTTTATTTTTTTCAGTAGTGAGGCAAGCTAATTATACGTCTACCTGAAGCAGTTTGTTAATATTTACATACCTATAATGGAGAATTACTTTATATTGTGATCATTTACTTACAGTGTGGTGTGCGTGTAAACCTGAATCAAAGGTGATGAAAAGTACAGAGGCCCAAAGAACCAGACTTGGATAACCTGGAACATGTTCTAAGTAGTGCAGAGCACCATGCTGAAATACATTATGTTCCCCTTATCCCCTTACTGGAGTCCAGAGAGCTAGGCTAATTTTATCCTGGATAGTGTAAATATTGGCACAAGTTAGAAGTAGCTTTGTGAAGGGAGGAGTCAGCACATGAAGGATAAGTTAAGGGGAAGTGATATTAAGGGCAGAGAGCAGTGATGAAGTAAGGTGTTTCTCATGTCTGAGAGAGCTGAGCATTGTGGTTAAATTTCATATAGACCTTAACTTGAGTTTGACTCCTGAAATCTTGGCACGCTAAGACCTCTTCATATAGTTATTTGGCTAGTCATATTTTAGGCTAAGTTGGATTTTTTTTTTTTTTTTGGTGGCGGTTGTAGTGTTTTAAGTATTTCAGTCTGCCTTTAAGTTAATAATTTATTTTAAATAATTAGAATCTTCTCTTCGGAAGATAGTTCAGGCAGCAAGTACTTACATACCTAGTGTGTGCACAGTCATTCTGTTTGAGTCATAAGGAAGTAGCTAATTCTGCATACACCTGAAAGCATGACTACTTTTCACAGACATGTGTCTGTTGAGCATCACAGTTTTGTTTTTGTAATTATTTCTCTTTTATAGTTATTATAAAATTTCAAAAGGAAATTCTTAAACTACTAGAAGTCTTTTTTGAATATAAAAAGTTATGAATTCTAAGTAGATTACAGTTTTATTTTTCATTTGTGAAGTAGAAATCTGAAACCTCATGGGAATAGTTGAATGAATGAATATAGTAATTCCACAAACTTTATTATGGATAAATTGTGAAGTAACATGAATATAAGTATTTCATATACAGCAATCCCAGAAAACACAAATAGAAAAATAAGTTACTTGTAACATGTACAAATATAAGCTATAGATAGCAAAATGTATCTTAGGATAACAAAACATTTTGCTTGCAAGTTGTCCCTCTGCCTTCCCTTTTTGAGACATGGTCTCTCTACATAGTCCTGATGATGGCCCCAGAACTCATTATGTAGGCCATGTTGACTTCAAATTTACAGACAGTCTCCTCTGAAGTGCTGGGAGGATAGACATGCACCACCATGCCCATCTCACATGTTTGATAAATGATAAAACAGAGCTGAGAAAGTTACAAGATTAATGCTTTATTATAGTCTCTATAGTTCTAAAATATAGCCTAAGTGAGTGATCTGAGGTACATGTAAAGAACTGTAGTCAAGTCTGTAGAGATTGCCTAGTAGGTCAGGACATTTGCTGCTTTAGCAGAGGCCCTGAGTTTGGTTTTGATTATTTACACCAATAGTTCACAAAGGCTTGTACCTTCAGCTCCTGGGGATACAGCACCCCCTCCTGGCCTCCACTGGCTCCTGCATGCATGTCTGTATATACCCCTACCCCCAAAATTTTATTTAAAGTGTAAGAATATTCATGGTAGCTGTTTATGACAATCATACTTATTCTTGCTGTCCAATAGTAAGTTGTGAAATAGCTCAGAATGAATCCTTTAGATGTACCTTGATAAAATTTTGGAGCCTGTAAAAATACTTGATGTCATTGGAAATATTCATATGGAAAGTGTATTTTAAAAAGTAATTAATAAAGCATACACTGGTGAGGACTAGAAGTATAGCTTAGTGGCAGAACACTTGCCTGGCCAGCCCTAGCTGAGTTGAACATTCAATTCACAGGACTGCCAAAATAATAGATGGAGTAAAACAAATAATATAAAACTCCTTTCTTGTTGCTGTGACAGAATACCTGACAAAAACAACTCAAGAGTTACTTATGGCTCACAGTTGAGCCTTTTATATGACACCCAAACATATGTCTCCTGTGTGATAGATAGAAGGGCAAACTCATCCTCAAGGCACAGTTCTATAGACCGGAGTCCCAGACGGAATAAGAAGGGAGAGGGGGAAGCTAATGGAGCCCAGCATTTCCCTTTCTGCTTCCTGACTGCATGACCTGCTTCCTCAAGCATCTATCGGCGTCGCCTCCCCCAGCATGTTATATAGCACAAAGCAAACATCCAGTTGCTGCAGTTCCCAGTTATCTTGTTGCTCAACACAGCCAGCTGTAGCTACTCTTACATGTACAGTCTTGCAAAGCCAGGATGCTTTTTCTATAGGCATTATAAGTGTGTAAATGCTCTTTTGACTTAAAATGCTTTCAATTTTAATGGATTTGTTGGGATATAATATCATAAATGGTGCATTTGTACACTAAACTCTTAATAGCTCGGAGGGTATTGTCATTGTAGAACTAACATGACATCTTTAATGAACAATGTGAGAAACTTTAAAGTTTGTAATACCTTTGATTTTTCCTTTTCTTAAAGAGTAGGTCAAAATAGTTGCAGAGTATAATAAACAGATACTTTTGTCCAGGAACTTGAAGGTAGAAGCATTTCCAGGGCAACGAGGGTTCGTGATGGCCGTTCTACCTTTATGTCTAACTAACCTTCTTTTGGCTGAAATGTAGTTCGTGACTATTAGCGACCTTGGGAAGTAGGACATTTCCTTGAAATAACTGGTTAAGAGTTGAGAGGAAGAGAAAAGTCAAGAACTTCAGGAGGGATTGTTGCTGCCTGTGAACCCGAGGAGGCTTTCGGAAATAGTTGTACACTTGCAGAAGGCAGGTCATACTTATCAGTCTTTGTACAAAGACAGAAGTAATGGGCTAGGCACCATTTCACCTGTGACACCCAGTCATTATATGTGTGAAGGTTTCACCTGCATGTATGTGTGCAGCAGCATATGTAGACAGTTTCTCTGGAAGCCAGAGAAGGGTGTCTTATTGTTGGCCATGTGGATGGTGGGAACAGAGTCTGGGTGCTCAGCAAGAGCAACAATTTTTTCCAGCTCCTTTTTGCTTCTTCTTAACTTATAGTTCATCCAGGAAGACATGGGGTTTGTAGATATGTTCAAGACAGTTTTAAGACATTGAGAATTCACAATGAAATTCTTGTGACATCGGAAAGGACTCCTATAGGAATTTAAGACCAAAATTTTTATTGTGGACTGTATGTTTCGGTAAAAGCGAGTCCTTTAGGACGGCTACTGTGTTGCCATGTAAGCAAAGCTTAGAAATGGGTTGAGAACAATGGTATAGATTAATGTCTCAGGGTTAGGGTTAGGGTTAATGTCTCAAAGAATAATCTCTAAACAATTTTGAGGCTGTGAAAGTTATTTGAAAGTGACTTGAAAGTAATTTTCATTCGGAGTGGAAAGTCAAAAGCTTTTGTCAGTTTAATGTTTGGAAACCAAGTTGGATGATGGTATCTTTGAATGTAAAAAGGAGGACGGGGCAAAGTTAGTAAAATGATTTAATGGAGTAAAAATATTGTCAGTTTAAAGAATTCCACAAAGTCGTGGCATAATATGTCGGAGTTAGTAGAAATTAATGATTGGATTTGGTGTGTCAGGGAAATGGCACAGCTGGTGAATATGTAGTGTGCTGTCTAGAAATCTGGGTAGCCAGAGTGCCTTCCACTAAGACGAGAAACAGCAGAGAACCTTGAAGTGCCTGTCTTAGATTGCTGTTTGATTAAATGAATTTTAAGCAGTAGACATTTATCTAGCTATCATTCTGAAGGCTACCAAGTAGCTCCTGAGGGAGCGTCGGGTAATCAATCGTTCTCTCGCCATCTCATGAGCTGGGAGAGCCCGTTTATGTGCAGCAGACAGTTGGACTAAACTCCTTTGCCCACATAACTCACCCAGTGCTACAACAGAGGCCCCACGTCTTGAAATTGATATTAGCTAATTAAATTCAACTTGAGTTTTGGAGGTAGCATTGAAACCATAGTGAGATCAGCAGTAATACTTCCTGTTCTTCATTTGTGTTGAGTATTATTCTAGGTATCTACCTAAGCAGTTTGATTCAAGAATACACATTCAACATTTACCAGGGAGCACAGGCTCTGCAGAAAACCAGACCTTGAGATTGGTCTTTCAGTCAACCATTTCTTTTTAAATTTATTAGCTGCTACCTGCATGCAAGATACTATAAGAGCTTGGTATTAAAATGTTTTCTAGTCAGGCTTCTGAGCAGACTTGGAGGTAACAGTTTTTTTGTTTGTTTGATTTTTTTTTCTTTAAAGTGCTATATTCTGAAAACAGAGGGAGAGGACTGATCAGAATGGAAGAAAAGGTTGAATAGACTTAAGAAAAGGCTTTCAAAAAGAGATTGAAGCCTCAATTATTATTGCACATGAGTCTGCAGTTCCTGTTTTGGCATTGCATGGACTTTAAGTTTACATTGTTTTGTTTTAAATAGGAATCATAATTAACTGAAGACCATGTTTCTTTAAATGGATAAAAATGCAGGTTTTTTTTAAAAAAATAATTCTTAGACAAGCAAAATGGCTTAACTTCTAAGTATTTTCATTTCTTCAGGTAATTGTTCCTTGGACATCATGTGTCCATCAGGCATGGTAGCACATGTGTGCAGTTCCATCACTCAGGACATGGAGGACTTTGACTTGAGACTACCCTGGGCTATATAACATAATCCTGTCTCGAAAAAGGAAATAGGAAGTAAAAAGGAATACTGTATTTGAAAATGTTTAACTTCAAAATAATCTTAAAATATAAAATATTTGGATCATCATTGTCAAGTTGGCTGGACTTAGAATTACATAGGAAACCCATGCCTGAGAGTGCACTGTTAGCCTGTATCCAGAGAGGTTTAACTGAGGAAAGAAAGGCATGGCGGACAGTACTGTACTTTGGACTGGGGTGGTGAGGGAGAGGAGACATGAACTTATGAACAGCCCATATGAAGTTGAGAGAGGAAACTAATGGTGGCTGATGGGAGAAAATGGGAAGGGAATTGCTCAAACCATATTGCATATGTATATGAAATTCTAAAAGTGTAACAGCCCGTTCTGCTGCTCCAGTCTCCGGGTCAGGGCCTAGCAAGAGAGAGAGTAGAATGGAGACAAGACAGAGTCTATTCTCTTCTCAAGTCTCTCCTTAAGTCTCTCCTCAAGTCTTGCCTCAAGTCTCCCCCTTTATTGAAAGGAAATCATGGGTATATATCAAGATAATTATCAGAGTGTGCTCAGCTGTTGTAGGCTGTTGAAAACAAGTCTCTGGTCAGGGTATATGGCTCGAGATGGCTGTAAAGATGATAGCCGCTTTTGGCTAGGTGTCGGCTCCCAACACTAAAGTGTGTGTGTGTGTGTGTGTGTGTGTGTGTGTGTGTGTCTTTGTCTGTATGTCTGTCTGTCTGGAAGAGATGAACTGAGTGTCATCACTCACCTGCCTCTGCTTCCTCCTTCCCTACTGTGGTGACTTGTCTTTCCAAATTGTGAGCCAGAATGGATTTCCTTCTGTTGATTTTCTCATAGCAACAAGAAGAGTGACTACTGCAACTTGTTATTGCTGTTTTTATTTTGTAAGGCAAACTTTTAAAATTCAGATACACACTGGGATGGTTAAGATTACATTTAGTTTATATGGTTTAGCTTAGAGCTAATTATTTAGTAGAACACAAATTTCTGTCTTAGAAAAACAAATTCAGGATTGAATCAAGATTTTTTTTTTAAATTATTTTTCTTATTGTACCAAACCGTGACATAAGAGAATTTCAGTCTGAAACGGAGGAACTAACACACTGTTGATACATCTTTATCAAGTTAGTACAAGCAGCATTCATGGCTTAGTTGAGTTACTCATTTATAATTGTTGAATAGCAGCCTTCGTGAAGCCTGTGCATCCTTGGACAATAAGATGCTTGCACACACCTGTGTGTTAGAAGCTTGAGCACCTCAGCAGATGCAGTAAGTCGAGCTGTTGTCATTGCCTTGGGGTATGTGATCAATGTAATTACTGACCAGCTTTCTCTTAACACCTTAAGTAATTATGATGTCTAATGCCTTTGAAGTTTGGTTTACAAGATAAATCTTCAGATATGATATATTCTAGATTTCAAAAATTTATCATGGAGCTAAACGTTTTTACTAGCTTACCACATGTACTGAGATCACTAAAACATCCAAGAATAGCTGCAGTCATAGAAATGAATTGTTAGCTTTGAATGGAATCTAAAATGTGCTTGTTTTTAAGATTAACAGCCTGCCTCAGTTCTGCATTTCCAAGGTAAATCTTAAACTTTCTCTTGCTTTAAAAGTGAACATGGATGATTTTCTAAAACAGCACTGAGGCTTCTTTTGAGTTATATTACTTGGAAATACAAATATTTGTATCTCTTAAGTATTTTCTTTTTTTAACTTTATAGTGACCACCCCAAACCAGAGTTCTAGAAACTATCCTGGCTTGATCTTTTATAGTTAAGAAAAAGGGTAATGAAAGAATATTTTGGATTCTAACCCTTACCCAGTCTTTGTGTAAGTTACTTGATCTGTCTTTGGTCATTTATTTGTCTCTTGATAGTTCCATTAGCCACAGCAGAATACTTTTACTTTTTATCATTCGTTGCGTAAATATACCATTTTACAGAGGTCACCATTTATGTGTCAAATCATAGGAAGTAATTACTCTTATTTGTTATATTGTCTTTCAGAAAATGGCAGCAGGTTGCTATGACAATATTGAATAGATGAAAGCTAAGGTGTTGATGTTGTAGATGGCTTATCCAACACTGATTTTGTTTAAATTGTTGAGTTAAAATCTTTGTTGCTGTAAGGGGTCATCAGTGGCAGTTGGAAGGGTATTTTTGTTTTACTCGTACAATTATATATTTTCTTGAGGTATAGTGTGGCGTTCCAATACATGTCTGGTTGTAAAATGGAAGAGATAGTGACTGTCACACACATCATGTCAACCATTTATTATTCATATTATTAATCATAACCATAAGCCTTTCAAACCTATTGTCAAATAATCAATACATTGTTGTTAGCTATAGTACCCTACTGTATAACAACACTAGACTTGTTCTGTCTAACTGTGACTTGGTTTCTGTTGATCATATCCTTCCTTTTTTCTCTTTCTTCTCATCTTTTCCCACTGTTGGTAATTATCATTATATCCTATAATTCTGTGAGATCAACATTTATTTATGAATGCCACAAATGAGGGAGTTCATGTGGTATTTGTCTTTAACCCCTGGGCTTATTTAGTTTTGTGTTCTTCACATTTGTCCATGTTGTTTCAGGTGATGGGATACACACACACACACACACACACACGCACACACACACACAGACATATTTTTAAAATTAATTTTTTGGTTTACATTCCACCTGTTCCCCCACTCCCCATACCCCCTCCCACATTTCCTCATCCCATTTCTCTCCCCTGCCTCCAAGACGGTAGTCTCCAACCCTCTCCCCCCAACAGGCAACCCCCTTCTCTGAGATGTGTCAGGGATCTCAGACTGGCTTGTGTATGCTCCTGGTTGGTGGCTCAGTCTCTGGGAGCTCGATGGGTTCTGGGTTAGTTGAGACAGCTGATCTTCCTATGGGGTCATGCTCTGTTTGAGCTTCTTCGTCCTTTCCCTAATTCAACCATAGTGGTCCCTGACTTCAGTCCAATGTTTGGGTGTAAGTATGTGTTTCTATCTCAGTCAGCTGATGGTAGGGCCTCTCAGAGGGCAGTCATGCTAGGCTCTGTTTATAAGGACATCATAGCATCAGTAATAGTGTTAGGCCTTGGTGCCCCCCATGAGATGGATCCCAAGTTGGGCTAGTCATTGGACCACCTTTCTCTTCTCCGTTTTTGTCCCTGCAGTTCTTTCAGATAGGAACAACTCTGGGTCAGAAATTTGACTCTGAGTTGGTAACCCTGTCCCTCTACTTGCGGCCCTATATATCTACCGGAGGTGGACTATACCAGTTCCCTATCTCCATTGTTGGGCATTTTGGCTAAGGTCATCCCCATTGAGTCCTGAGAATCTCTTACCTAACCAGTCTCTGGTACTTTCTAGAGGTTCCCCCACCTCCCACTCCCTAAGGCTGCATATTTCCATTCATTCTCCTGGCCCTCTGGGCTTCTCTCTTGTCTCCCCACTCTCATACCATATCCTGTTCTCCTTTCCCCTCCCCTCTCCCATCCAGATCCCTCTCTCCATCTGCCTAACATGAATATTTTCTTCCCTTTCCTAAGTGGGATTGAAACATCCTCACTTGAGCCTTTCTGCTTATTAAACTTCTTATGGTCTGTGGGTTGTAGCCTATCTATTGAGTATAGTACTCGAAGTTCTACCTAGAGCAATTAGATAACAAAAGGAGATCAAGGGGATACAAACTGGAAAGGAGGAAGTCAAGGTATCACAATTTGCAGATAATGTGATAAATACATAAGCAATGCTCCAAATTCTACCAGAGAACTTCTACAGCTGATAAACAACTTCAGCAAAGTGGCTGGATATAAAAGTAACTCAAACAAATCAGTAGCTTTATACAAATGATAAACTGGATAAGGAAGAAGTTAGGGAAACAACACCCTTCATAATACCACAAATTGTATAAAATATCTTGCAAGGAAGTGAAAGATCTGTGTGGAAAGAAGTTCAAATACCTGAAGAAAGAAATCGAAGAGGACTCCAGAGGGTGGGAAGATCTCCCATGCTCATGGATTGATAAGATTAACATAGTTAAAAATGGCCATCTTACCAAAAATAATCTGCAGATTCAATGCAATCCCCATCAAAATTCCAATATGATTCTTCACAGACATGAAAAGACCAATTCTCAACTTCATATGGAAAACCAAAAATCTAGGATAGTGAAAACAATTCTCAATAATAAAAGATCTTCTGGGGAAGTCGCCATCCCTGAACTCAAGCAGTACTACAAGCCAGTAGTGAAAAAGATTGCATGATATTGGTGCATAGATTGGCAGATTGATCAATGGAATAGAATCAAAGACTCAGAAATAAACCGACACACCTTGATCTTTGACGTAGAAGCCAAAACATACAGTGGAAAAGAAAACATCTTCAGGAAATGACGCTGGTCTAACTGGCAGTCTGTATGCTACAAGGATCAAAATAGATCCATAATGATCACCTTGCACAAAGCTCAAGTCCAAACGGATCAAGAACCTCAACATAAAACTATATACACTGAATCTAATAGGAGAGAAAGTGGGAAAGAGCCTCGATCTCATTGGCATGGGGGAAATTCCCTGTACAGAGAACACCAATGGCTCATAGTCTAAGAACAACAATTGATAAATAGGATCTCATGAAACAAAAAAGCTTCTCTAAGAAAAAGGACACTTTTAATAGGACAAATTGGGAACCTACAGATTGGGGAAAAAAACTTCACTAACCTTATATCTGATAGAGTGCTAATATCCAAAATATATAAAGAACTCAAGAAGTTAAACTCCAAAAATCCAAATAACCCAATTAAAAAAATGGGATACAGAGCTAAACAGAGAATTCATAACAGAAGAATCTCAAGTGGGTGAGAAGCACTTAAAGAAATGCTCAAAGTCATTAGTCATCAGGGAAATGCCAATCAAAACAGTCCTGAGATTCCACCTTACACCAATCAGAATGGCTGAGATCAAAAACTCAAGTGACAGTAGATGCTGGTGAGGATATAGAGAAAGAGGAACACTCTTTTATTGCTGGTGGGATTGCAAACTGGTATATCCACTCTGGAAATCAATCTGGTTGTTCCTCAGAAAACTGGAAATAATTCATTAGACCCAGCTTTATCACTCTTGGGTATATATCCAAAAGATGCCCCACCATACCACAAGGACACGTGGTCCACTTTGTTCATAGCAGCCTTATTTGTAATAGTCAGAAGCTAGAAACAACTCAGATAACCCTCAACTGAAGAAAGGACACAGAAAATGTGATTCATTTACATAGTGGAATCCTATTCAGCTGCTAAGAATGAGGACATCATGAATTTTGCAGGCTAGTGGATGGAACTAGAAAATATCATCCTGTGTGCGGTAACACAAACCCAAAGGGACATGCATGGCATGTACTCACTGATAATTGGAAATTAGTCAGAAAAAGTACAGAGTACCTAGGGTTATATTTTTTAATGGAAGAGTATCACTCCATCATGTGTATGTCTCACATTTTTTTCTTTTCATCTAGGAAAGAAACTTAACTTGCTTATATGATTCAATACATTGTGGTAGTGTCACACTGATTAAATTTTATAAATACAATGATAGGTAGCAGAAGCATCATATAGAGATAGGCCTCCACCATAATGCTTCTTCATAAATCTCAACAGAGTTCAGCAGGCATTTTGGAAGCAGAGACTGGACCCTGCAGTCATTTTATTCTCAGACTTCCCAGTGTGTAATCTATGAGAAATAAGTGTCTAGTATGTCTAAATTAGCCAGTGTAGGTGTATTATCATGGCAGCATAAAGGGATTACTATGACTGACAGTAACATCATTGGACTACCTTATGTGTGTGCAGTGTAGGGGACATTCTTGCAAACTCATCTTTTATAATTGTGGGAATTACATTTCTAAAGCAATGTGAAATTTGGGGGGCTTTTTAATTATTAAAAATTAAAATCAGAGTGTTTGTAGGACTTATATATTCTTATTGGTGTAAAATTTTGAGACATATTTTGGACTCTTAAACTTTTTACAAATAAATTGCTGGTGGGATTATAAACTGTTGTTCGAGTTTACCTTGAGAAGTATTTTTAGGTAGTTCCGTTTTGTGTATAGGGGTAGTTTTTACCAACTACTAGTGGACTTTGTACTCTTGAATACTAATGTCTTGGTAAGCTGAAATGCACAGCCTACACTAGTCCCTCATACATTTTGAAGGAAAATCAGGAAACTTTCCAGGCATTGATTTAAAAAAATACAGTTTTATGAGAATTATTTTATGGCTTAGGTAGGTAGTAGTAGTTCTTGCTCTTCATATTGAATAGTGTATAAAGTCACATCTGATTCAGTCTTTCCTTCCTAAGTGTATGAAAAATGGTTCCTGTGACAACTCAATTGAAAGAAAAACATCAGGAAGTAATCATACTGGTTTTGGTCTTCAGCCTGGAGACTAGCTAGTGTTAATATTTTGGTGGTAATACTTTTATATAGTTGTTGATATATTGTACCTAAGTTATTTTACTGTGTGCTTTCTGTTCCTCTTGTCCCATTTTAATTTTAAACTCACTGTAAAAAAAAACAAAAAACAATAGCCAGCATTGTCTGCTGGTAGCGAGAGTCTTCTCAGGCACGTTTTCTATGGCATCTTACCAGTCTGTCACAAAATCACATTAAAAATAGTGTAACTGATGTCCTGTTGATGGAGGCCAGAACAATTTAATTTTTAGTAAACACAACAAATTTTATTTTATGTAGTTTATGTTGTCAGAGAATTCCAGTGAATCTGCCTTTTCTTTATTAGAACTGATGTATAATATTTTGATAGGGAGTTTTTTCCCTTTCAATTTGGAAATTTTCAAGTCATATAAATAGTTCAGAAGAAAGTACTATCAAAATTATTTTGCAAGTCACTTCTTCAATTTTCTTGTCCTAGTACCATTGAGAAATGGTTTCTGGCTGGAGAGATGGCTCAGTGGTTAAGAGCACTGACTGCTCTTCCAGAGGTCCTGAGTTCAGTTCCCAGCAACCACATGCTGGCTCACAACCATCTATAATGGGATCTTATGCCCTTTAAGACAAGATGTCTGAAGACAACAACAGTGTGCTCACATACATGAAAGGGGGGTGGGTGGGAGAGGGGAAGGAGAGAGAGAGATTCATCTTTGGAAACTCTTTCCAGGGTTAATCTGTTTGCACGAACTTCTTTTGTGACTTCGGGGCTTGTACATGTTTTTCAACTCTCATTTTCTTCTCTGTAATGTTTATGTAACATACTGACTTATGAACTCTTTTTCCCTTCCCTCCCTCCTTCCTTTCTTTCCATGCTTTGCAGAAGGAATGATTAGTTGCTGTGGTCAGCAACACAGCCTTTGGTGTATGACAGATAATAGATTCAATTCTCTGTTCTACCATTTGAAAATGTGAGCATGGCCGTGGTTTACTTTAAAAAAAAAAAAAAGATTGATTAAAGTAGCTTAGTGGTTAGGGCACACACCTTGCTGCTAGAAAACTGTAGTTCAGTCCTCAGCTATCAGGTAACTCACAGCTGTTGGAACTCCAGTCTAGAAGAGTTAATCCCAAATTCTGGCCTTCATGTGCTCTGCATGTATGTGCACACATTCACACTGGGGTACCTGCATGCGAATAATTAAAAATAAACTGAAGGAGGGGCCGTCTGGAGACTGCTTCACCTGGGTATCCATCCCATGTGCAATCACCAAAGGTAGACGCTGATGTGGATGCCAGGAAGTGCATGCTGACAGGAGCCTGATATAGCCGTCTCCTTAGAGGTCTGCCAGAGTCTGACATATACAGAGGAGGATGCTCGTAGCTAGCCATTGAACTGATTATGGGGTTCCCCAATGGAGGAGTTAGAGAGAAGACTGAAGGAGCTGAAAGGGTTTGTGGCCCCATGGGGAGAGCAACAATACCAACCAACCAGAGCTCCCAGGGTCTAAACCACCAGCCTGGGAGTACTTAGGGAGGTACCCATGGCTTCAGCTGTATATGTAGGGGAGGATGGCCTTGCTGGGGATAGGTGGGAGAGGAGATCCTTGGTCCCATGAAGGCTGGACACCCAGTGTCGGGGAGTTCAAGGGCAGGGAGGTGGGAGTGGGGGGGTTGGGAGGGAACATCCTCATAGAAGCAGGAGGAGGGGGGATAGGATAGGGGGGTTCCTAGACAGGGGGGAAATGGGGTAAGGGGAAAACATCTGAAATGTAAATAAATATCCAGTAAAATATATACATAAAATAGGAAAAAATAAAAAATATAATGTAATATAACTTATTTCATGGCTTAGGTAAAGTTATGTTTGGCAATGTTTTTGGCACACATTGCTTTTGTTACTAGGAATATTAGATTCCGCATATAATGTGAATTTATACTTAGGTTACTTGCTTCATTATAGTAAGGCTTGGTTACGCCCACCCCGTCTTACATTTTAGAAGTAAGTTTATAGGGCTGGGGAAATCAGTCATTGGGGTACAGTTCTTGCTGGGCAAGCTTGAGGACCTGAGCTTGGATTTCCCAGCACTTATGTGAAAATCGGAGCAGAGACACACACCTGTAGTGACAGTCTTGGAAGGCAGGGACAGGATCCCAGGGGTCTGCCTGTCTAGCTGAAATAATAAGATACATGTTCAGCCAGAGATCTTGTCTTAAAAATATGGGACGGTGAGGTGGAGGGTGACATCTGATGTCGACTCATGGACTCAACACACATGCCTGCACAGGTTTGTGGTTGACATGTGATAATTAGTTAATTTTGTTAACTAATTGCTTAGTTTTGATACATGTTTATGTAACCTGGCTAGACTGAGAAAGACACACATTACTTTTTTATCTTATGTGGAGTCTTAAAAATACATAAATGAGTGAAAGTAACAGAAAACTGTTAAGAATAGGAAAGTAGCTAGCAGCAGGGAGTAAAAGATCAGAGTATATGCATTGAGGACAGGTGCAAATCAAAAGGCCTTGTTTAAATTATGAAAATGCATTAATATTGTTAAAGGAAGTAAATGGAAGTCTGCTTCAGCTATTTTCAGGCTGGTGAGTACTAAGCTTAGTCTATACAATTTAAAAGTCTAATGTTAACAAGATAGTGGTGAAAATATTGGAGTCTTTTGTTAGAGTGAGTTCTTTCTTGGGACTTGATAGGAATCACTCTGCTCAGTGTCCAAGAAGTAAGATATATTGTAGATGGTCTCATAGAGTCATGCACTTTTCCATAGTTCATGCCTATGCATTTCTATGTAGAGTTCTCTATAGCTTAAGTAGTTATATAATACTTACTTCTCAGAGTAAAGGCATCTGTAAGGATAGCGTAGAGGTGTTAAGTTGGAGCTTACTCAGTAGATGGGTTCCTTACAGGCTTTGTGATCCCAGAAAGGTTTCTGACTCCTCCTTAGTTTTTCATTTTTATTGGTATGATGGGAAACAGTAGATACTTTAGCAGGTTGTCAAGAAGATTCATGTGAGTAAAATATTTAGAATTATATTTGATACTTCAGGATGTCAGCATGTGCCCTCCCCAACACAAATCATCTTAACTACCACCTTACCAGAGAACATTGGCCTTGGCCAATAAGGTAGTGTCCTCCCTCCTTTCTCAGTCCACTGTTTGGGCTTAGTATTTGGTCTTGCTTGCGTCCTTGTTAGTTTTGCTTGACAGAAGCAATGGCTGCTTCTCACTCACAGTAAGTGTGTGCTGGCAATTGCTCTCTCTTTCATTCTTAGTTATGTATTGTAAGTGCACAAGTGTGAAGTTGATTCACTGAGGTAATTTCAAGACATCTGGTTAGGAGGACTAATCCTTGTAGCAAATTAAGAGATGTAGAAAGAGATCCATGGTCTATAGGCTAAGAAGCCAGGGGACTGTATGCACCAGATGAAATACCAAGTTAGAATTTTCACTGAGAGGCTAAGAGTCTGTCAATAGGTGTGGATGTGGATAGGAGGTAAACTGTATGGGCTGACAGATGGGCTGGTGTGCTAGAAGTTGCATGGCCTCACTGTGTGTGCAGGTGTCTGACCTGTATTCGAGAAGAGAATGGAACTGACATAGCTTAAAGGCACTTATTAGTGCCAGTTGGAGCTGATCATCACCACACCGGAGTCGCCTGGCTCTGGGATTAAATATAGCTACGTTTACTGCTGAAATTCAGGGCCATGTGCTTTTGTTTCTGAATAACCTAGATCAATCTTTATCTCAGTAACGTGGGAGAGACTAATGTTCAGATTTATTTAGTGAAGAAGTAGAGTAGTTTTCTGTGCCATTGGCGGAACAGATTAAACTTTGACTGGTTGAGTGCCTCTCCCTGTACAGTGTGGTGTGGGAGGATCACCAGCCAGTCTGTCTTACTGGCAGCAGAGAACTCTTAAATAGAGTTTTCCCATGGAAACAGCATCTTACTTGAAATTCCACAAGTTTTACCAAAAAATTTATGAAGTGGGATGATAGTAAGTTACTGAAGAATCATCAAAGCAAGTATGTTATTAATTGGCAATTTATTGACTTCATCCTCAGGGCCAGTTTAAAGAAAGGGAGGGGAGGTTAGATTGGAAGCTGTGCTTTGAATGCTGTGTGAGGTCTGTTTGAACTTTCAGGTTAGGCTGCAGTTAGTTAACTCCGTTCAGTTAGTATGTGAGGAAAAGTACAGTTCTCTTCATCTATCAAAGGTGTATTAATGGATGAGGCACTGGCAGAGTTGTGTTCTGAGTCTGGTTAACATTAAGATATACTCCAAATTTACCTGTCGTCGTTGATCTCTTACTAAAGCGTCGCGATAACTACTCAGTGTTTTATATGTGTATTCTGAACTTGTCATCACATAGCTCTGCCTATATAAAGTAAGACATATTTATTTGACATTAGAGGCTATGATATAAGGAAGCTTTAAGCCTCCTCTTTAGATGGTATTTTAAGATGTTACCTGTTCAGTTAGTTTGACCACTTTAAAAATTTTTAGGAATTACTATTCTCAGGCTTTCTAGCCGGTGCATGTGTGTAATTTAGCCAACATATAGATGTGTGTGTGTTTGCGTGAATGCAAGGAAAGATTTTAAAAATGTCTAGCTTTCTTTTATTTGCTGCTGTTAGTTATTTAGTAGCTGTCTTAGTCAGAATTTTTTCCATAGTAACAGAAGTGATAAATTGTACATACATTAAAGGGAGATTATTAGGTTGGCTTACATGATACAGTTAGAGTACTTAGTGGCTTTCTTACAAAAGAAGAGGACAAACCTGGGAGTTCAACAGTGCATTAAGGTAGACACCTCAGCAGTTCTGTCTATCTACTGCCAAAAGCCTTTAAAATTTCCAGAGAACCCTGGTCTTCAGTCTATGTTGGAAGCCCAAAAAGCTAGTTTTAGTATCCACAGGAATCTATCAGTAGCAACAGGGTAGATGATAGTGCAAGTAAAAGCCGAGTGAATGAAACCGTCAGGTCTCTCTCTCCATGCCCTTGCTCTGGCAGCATCTCATGGGTACCACTCACACTCACAGTAACTCTCCACATCCATCAAGGTAGTCTGGACAGTCCCTTAGAGACACGGCTGGAGGCCAGCCTCATGAATACAATCCTTTATTAAAGTTCTCTTCCCAGGCAATTCTAAGTCATGTCAGGTTGACAGTTAAAACTAGTTAAAACTATTCTTCAGTGCGGCATCATGGCCTGAAACTCCCCTCACATACATTGCCTGATCCACACAACATTTTTACTTTATTTTCAGTGTGTTTAGACTATAAACTGGCATGAATGAACTTTAGACAGAGAATTTATACCATATACTGTAAGAGCAGTGTTATCTTAGTATAATATCTGAGGTGGAAACTCCTAAGACCCATTCACTATTGATAATGATTTTTAGTGAGGCAAAAATTGTTCTCCTTGTTACTAAAAACTTTTGGTATAAACATAGTGATGCTGAAAGCAAGTGAAATATTTACAAGTTAGTTGCAGTTACTTGATTCCTAGACATACATATTTTCCAAGACACATCTTTTTATGTGTGAGTAAATCCAGGAGACCCTTGAACAGGTATAATTTACAGTAATCTATTTGAAAGCTTGACTTTGGTTTTGTTAACTGAGATTTGAAACTTATGTCATTGTATGTCTGTCTGAATTTATTGCCTGTATATATTATTCTCTTTTAATTTTTTTACTTCAGAGGTATTTATTTAAGTTTGTAGATCAGCTAAAGACACTATCATGTTTAGTACTGTTTTATTAAATGAAATTCACTTCACTATATATATGCAAATATGTATGGTGCATATATATTTACAATAATATTTTCTTGGAGGACTACTTCATCAGACAAGAAAATAGTATGCGCCTTACCTTGGTGGAATGATGGGTCAAACAGAGGCAGAGTCAGCGAATATAGAAGGTAATAGGCAGGCGAATATGAGCAAGCGTGATTAAAAAGTATATAAAAGCATGAGAAATAAATAATATTACAATTCCAAGAGTTAATAGTGAAATAGAGACTAGAATAAATATATCACTAAGATCTTTCATATGTTGGGCTAGTCAGTTCCTGAGCAAACTTGTAGACAGCATGTGCTGTAAAACCAACTGTTTTATAAACATGTATTCATTGGATACCTGCTAAGAAGTACTGTAAGGAATAGAGAACTGGATATATTCCAGAAGTATACCACCACCTCACTGTTGTGTTTCCTGCATTGGACAGTCCTTTTAGTACAAAGAGAGGAGTGGCCACATGACAGAGTACAGAGCTTGAGTGGAGTGTAAGGAAGTGTCCACCATTGAGAATAACTAATGTGAGAGTCTTCCTGACAAGAGTTACATATACTGGAGTGCTTTACATGCATTTGAATTGCCTAGTTACTGCCACAGGGATACAGAAATACAGTGGCCTTTTCTGTAACATGTATTTTTTACTGTCTTTTTTGTATCTTGAAATAAATTTTATTTGAAGTAGTACCCATCCAAGGTTTTGAGACAGTAAATATATCAAGATAATATTGAGTTTGGTTAGAAGACTACACAAGGAAGTCGCCAGGTCAGATACTCACTTTGCCCTTGGGTATTATATTGAGATGGTTACGACAGTTACATATTTTGCCTGTCTTTGTGTGTCATAAAGAAATGTAGGATTATATGAAATGATAAATATATTGTCTTCAAATCCTAAATGATTTCAATATTTCTGCTGGGTAAATTTCTCAACATTTCAGAATTTATTAAGAATATGTACTGGCTAGTTTTATTTTAACTTGACACAGGCTAGAATCATCAGAGAGGAGGTAGCCTCAGTTGAGAAACTGTCTCCATAAGATCTGGATATAAGGGATTTTTTTTTAACTTTGTGATGAGTATTGTGGTTCCTGTCCATTGTGGATGGTACCATTCCTGGTTGTTGGTCTTGGATTTTATAAATTCTTCCCTTCCCAACTTGATTTCTGTTCATGGTGTTTGATTACAGCAATATAAATTATAAGACAGAATGGGTTTAACCTACTTTTTTTTTAGATGTAAAAAGAAAAGAGCTAGAATGTAAATATTGAAGAAATTATAACGATAACTGTACATGTGTACCTGTCTGAGAGGATATCTTTACTATCCTTTGTTGACACCTCATATTCTTAGTATCACCTATCCAGTTCGACATCTTGGAGCCAACCACATGACTAGCCTTAAAGATAGAAATTACACGATCATCTCAATAGATGCAGAGAATCCAGCATACCTTTATTATAGGACTAGAGAAAATATAACTAAATATATAAACGTTGTATGTGAGAAACACACAGCCCACATCATCCTAGATGGAGTAAAACTTGAAGCAGTCCTCTGAAGTCAGCAAGGAGACAAGAGCCCCACTGTCCCCATTGAGCGTTAGTTGGCACAGTAAGGCAAGAGAAGGAATTTAATGACATGATATTGTACATTAGACCTCCTCAAAGTTCTATGAGAAAACCGTTTTAAATTATAAACAAATTCACTGTGGAAGGATACAGAATCAACTTGCATATAAATCAATAGCTTTTCTATATACCAACAACAAATATGCAGAGGAAGGAGGTCATGGATAGACTCCCATTCACAAAAATCATGCCTTAAAGAAAATAAAATATTTAGGAAGAAACGTAATCAATGAAGTAACAGACTCTTAGAATGAAAAATTTAAACCTTTGAAGAAAGAAATAGAGAAAGACATTAGGAAATAGGAAATCCCTATTACCAACCGTGGGTTGGTAAAATTTATATTGTGAAAATGACCTTTTGGCTAAAAATCTTGCTAGAGATTGGTACACCATTTACATAGAATCTTTTGGATATAGAATGAAGAACAATCATTATAAAGAAGACTCACAGTCTAAAATTTGATTCTCAAAACATTATGTGTATTTGTGTACATATGTGCATGTGGGTACTCCCAGAAGCTAGAAAAAAAAAGAAAAGCGCCAGGTCTCTGGACACAGTACCAAATCCTCTGCAAGAGCTGCAAGTCCTCTGAACAACTGAGTCACCTCTCTAGTTCCTTTACATTTGCTTTTCAGTTCTACTTACTGACTTGCTTGCTACCAGTTTGTTTTGAGAAGTTAGTTGACCACTCATAGTCTCTGCCTTCTTTCAAGAAAATTGGGATATAGAATCATTTATATGTACAAAATAATGCAGTTTAGGTACATAACACATTACCAATGTCAGTATTTAAGTACTGTTACATCACAACATGCCTCACATGTGCTACATGCTGAACACACGTAAGGGAAGATTTTTTATTTCAACAAGCGAAGTTAGAAGGAAAATAAAGTTTTTTGGGCATTTACTATTATTAGGTCGATTCATAGCACATCTTATAAACAAGACACTTCTTCATTTTTTTTAAACTGAGATAACAGGCTTAGACTTGCATATTTCAAGACAGTTTATTAACTGTCTCAAAGATACAGTGGCCATAAGTGGGAGGAAGCAGTAAGCCTCCGTTCTCCTCGGTCTGTGTTCTGTGTGTGGGGAGACAGAATGAGCGATAGATAGATAGTAAAGTTATTTAAGTGGAACTATAAGCGCAAGGAAAGCTGGACCAAGCTCCGGGACACTGGAGAGATTACTGTTGCACTGCTTCACCCATGAGTGTGTAACTTCCAATAATCTGCTTGTAGTTGATTAATCTTGATTGTGTTCTGATGAAAAAATTAATTTACTTGATTTGTAACTTGTTTTATAGAACTAGTGATTTATGAATATCTTGGAACCACATCCCTGACAGGCAGTATTTTAAGGTGAAATTGCTCTGTGAGGATTTTGTTAACCTGATGTTTTGTGGTTTCACCTCATAAAACTGGTAAAGGACTCCCAGTGTGGAATGTTAATGGGGTGAAGTAATGAGTGCAGGCTGTGGTAGAAGCAACCAGACACAAGCAATCCTATAGTTCCTACACCATGATCCTGGGGGTAGCACTCTGTGGACAGTAGCCTTTCTGAAGATCAAAGCAATAGGTGATCTTTTTAATCTGTTTAATCCAGCAGTTGATCAAATTCTGAAGCTGCTTTAGATGGTAAACCGTGCTATTGTGCATGGGAGACTAATTAATGTTAAGCTAGTAGACTCTCCAAGATAATTTTCACCTTCTAGCTGAGTAATCTTGGTGACAAATTTCTTCTAGGCCAGCAGCACCCTTATATTCTGTACAACTTTCAATGACTGTATGGTCTGTTCTACTTGCATATCTCATTTGGTTAATGAGATAAGTAGTTTGATTTTACTATTAGTTGTGTAGTTGTATTGATTTTTATTTCACAGAATCAAAGAAATATATACTTCCCCTCTAATTTTGTTTGAAAAAATTATAAAGTACAGAAGTTTGAAATGCCTCTCTAGGGGCTCTGAGCCCTCACTTTCAGATTCTATCAAAGGACCTTTGTGTTTTTCTCCCCCTGCCCCCAACTTTTGACTACCTAATAAGATTTCTTTTTTACACTGGAGGGAGAATAGGATTCTTTTACTAAGAAAGTTTGAGAGCCACAGGTACAGCTACAATTTAATTCAAAAGTGCACCAAATTTACAATAAGATTTTGGACTTTTTGGTTTGTGTTTCAAAGATAGAGCAGAAGAATGAGTCTTTTACTGTAAAGGAGAAGTAATTGGTGATGGATTGAGAAGAAGGCTTTTTTTTATTGAAGTGGTCAAAGGGAGAGAGATTTTAGATATTTTTTAAAAAATAATTGTTATATTTTATGGCTTTACTTGTATTTAAAGGTTGTTTTATCTCTGTCCACTGAGCACACTGCTAAGGTATCTATAAGATAAATTGGGAACATTGGTATTCTCAAGACTAAATGCATTTTAATGTGTTGTCATTTTCTTCTGATCTAGTCAGGCAGCAGGTTGTAAACTTACTTTCTCTGTGATTCTCTTAAATATGTCCCACTTAATTCATCTGTATTTAACCTCCTTTAAATTCTTAGTATTAGTCATAGAATTGTTCAGTATTACAAGGCTAAGTTTGCTTTTCTTTTTCTTTAAATTGCTGAACTGTTTTTTCTCTCTCTCATAAAGTCCTGTAATCACTCTATATTTATTTTCAGATAACTGCTAAATGTAAGCTGTTTATGTGTTACCCACTTTGTTAAACAGAAGCCAGTGTCATCTCAGGCCTCATTTGTTTTCCCACCATTGCTTTCCAGATGAAAGGGGACTGATGCTTTAACCTATCTCTCAAAGGCAGTTGTAAAAAGCGTTTTGCTATGAGCACCCTTCACAGAATAATGCTAATTTGTGTGCATATGTGGTTTAAGCTAACATGTGGTATATCTCGAGGAAAGTTCTAATTCAGGTATCATAATATTCATGATTACAAGGATGTGGGTAAGATATTTTTATTAAAATGTTTGGTTGAGAACAAGCATGTCAGCTTTCACATGTTAAATAATTTGTTTTTAACCTTAAGTTTTGGAGTCTTATAATACCTTTTGTTTTATTTCCCTTTCTTACTAGACAAATATTTAAACCATTCATTCCTACAACGAACTTGTAATCTCATTGAAATAATGAACTTTAAAAATTTTTGTTTTGACTAAATTATTTACTAATCATATGATATGATTAGTCGATCATTCTGAACTTGTACTATGAATATTGATTCATTTATAATTATCTCTTTGCACCAAGTTTATTGAAAAGAAATAAAAACGTCTTGCTCTTCCCTTTCTCAGTCATTCTCTATTGAGCTTTCTTTTGTTTTGCATATATAAAATAACTATATATTAGACTGGCAAAAGTGAGAAGATAGCCACAGAAATGTATATACACACATATGTATACATATATATGTATATATGTATATATGTACATATGTGTGTATACACATGTGTGTATGTGTATATATATATACATATATATATTATTTATTTATCTTGTAGTTCACATGAGGGAAGCCTGGGTGAAAATACTGCACACTCTGCGACATATAAAAAACTTACTTTAGTGGATATTGTGAGAACAGTTCTAACAGTTTAACTTTTGTATGGGTTTAACTTGGGGTTTCAGTTATTGTGATCAGCTAAGTGATTCCTAAGTATTAAATGGAAGATTGGACAAGTCAACAATTCTTAGATTTTAAATGTTTACTGGTTTGAGTAACTTGGTATATTCTTGACCCTATCTACTTTATGTCACACTGGATGTAAATCATCTAACTGACTACTGTGTCCCTTCTTTCTAAGTATCTGTTCCTGCAGCCATCTCAGTTACAATATGGACTTTGATATCATCACATGACATTACCTGCTTGTTGTCAGGTAGTAATGGCTCCACTGTAGAAGGCTACTGGTGTTGGTAATTTATATCTGTCAAAGAGCTCCTCTAAGTATAATGTTCTAACTGTAGTAAAGAAAAAACATCCTGAGGTTACTAGTTTTGCAATAAGAATGAGTCTTAAATGAATTTTATTATTTCTAGGACAATGAAAGAAAAACAAAATTTAAGATGTGTATTTGTATATTTGAGTATATATATATAATTATATATATAATATAT
>NW_021604565.1:12488953-12496442 GCF_004785775.1 Grammomys surdaster
GTAGTGTTAACGGGCAACTTTATTTTTGAAGCAACTTGGGTTTATGTTTATTGTTGTTTTCTGAGCCACTGACTGCAATGAATTATATTGAACAAAACCACTAAGCATTCCCTGTGATCATTAACTTCCTGTTGGCTACTATGACTGTTTGTTCCTATGTGGATTTCACTAACTTATATCTTTCCTAGTATTTTGGAAGATTCTTATTGCAGACAACAGGTAGAGTTTCTAATGGATAAAAATAGGAAACAATAGCTTTCATTAACCTTTCTTTGTGATTCTTTTTTCTTTTTTATCTGCATCCTTTTCACAGTGGCCTGGTAGACATTTCTTACCTAGGATTCTTTCTTGTGCATCATTAGATATTTTATAGCACTTTTCATTTGTAGCCATTCAGTGCTAGCACAGCACCTGCTAAGTTGTGACAGCCAAAAATATTTTTAGAGGTTGTCATGTTTTCTTCGATGATGAAATCATCCCTGTTTGTGATGTTTGCAGTGTATGGTTCATTCTGTAGCATGTATTATCTCATTATAGATGCCTATTTAGAGGACAAGTGTTTTCCTAGTTATTTGTGATTTTAAATTATTTAAATGTTATTTGGACTAGGTAGGTCTCGTAGCACTACTATTTGAAACATGTGGGACTAGAATGTGTGTGTGTGTGTGTAATTTTCGTACCTACCCTCTTCAAAGCATTTTTCCAACTATATTAAAAAGTGTAGTTAGTCTTGGCTAGGTTTAGTGGCACATGCCTTTATTCTCAGCACTTGGAAGGGAGAGGCAGGTAGATGTATTTGAGTTCAAGGTCTCCTTGGTCTACATAGTGAGTTCCAGGATAGTTAGGGCTAAATAGTGAGATCCTGTCTTGAAAAAAAACAAAGAAAATATGTAGGGATGGCCACATGCTCTACTTTGCTGTTCATAGATAATTTGAAGTTTGATGTGTGATTGTATGTGTGGATTTAAGGTAGAAAAGCTTTGAAGAGGGAAGAAGAATTAGAATTTATTTAAGTGTTGACCGATGAATACAGTGAGCCATCACTGTCTGTTCGGTTTCTCATTCTCAATCCTAAGGGTGAGCACCCTTGCATGCACCACCTTCTCCTGTCTTTTTTCACCCTCATCCTCTGTCTCCTATGTGTCTTCTTTCTTTTCCAATTTTTGTGTGTATGTGACCTACATGTGCATGTTTATGTTCCATTTATGTGTGTCTGAGGCTAGAGTCACTGCTGGCTACCATGTCCATCTTCCATTTGTATGTTTTCTGTGTATACAAAACCAGTCCATTCTGGTGCTTATTTAGCCACTGAGCCATCTGTCTCCTCAACCTCTGCTTCTCTTTGCAATTCTGTATGTTTTAACCTGACATTTTCCATCCATAGTTTTATTTGTTTGTAAGGAAATGGAGTGCTTGGTTGAAAAGTGTCTGATGAAAAAGAAAACAGTGTTCTCTTGGGTTAGCTCAAGATGTCTTTTGACCTACATTATCTACAAACATAATGGAGCCATAAGTGTCTTTATTTTAATTGGCTTTTGATATTCTCCACATTTTACATTAACCTTTTTTTTTTTTTTTCCAAGATAGGGTTTCTCTGTGTAGCCCTGGCTGTCCTGGAACTCACTCTGTAGACCAGGCTGGCCTCGAACTCTCGAACTCAGAGATCCGCCTGCCTCTGCCTCCCAAGTGCTGGGATTAAAGGCTTAAAGGCGTGCGCCACCACCGCCTGGCCTTTTTTAAAGTACCTAATAGTCAGTTGGCAAATATTTAACTCTTATCTTTAAAGCAGTTTAGAAAGTTAGATGGGATTCAATCTCTTCAAATTATTATTCTGGATTATGATTGCTTTTGTACTACAGATTGATGTGTTCTTCTTCATGTTGCTTAATAATATATAATTTTATTAATTATGCATTGGATTTTTCAAGTTTTTTGTATGCTTTTCAAAGTAATAAAGTGGTTCCAATAAAATCTTAACTTCTTTGACTCATGTGATCAAGGTCTGTAAAAGAAAGGTTAAATAATGACTGTTAGTATTTCTTATATTTCTGTTGTTGTTTTATGATGGACTGACCCTATAAAGTACTTTAGAAGCTTACTTGAGTAATCATCTGTATTTCTTGACTAATTTTTTTGTTTACTTTTTCCTTGAGTCAGTCGTACTATGTAGCTGGCTGACTTCTAATTTACTGTGCAGACTAGGCTAGCCTCTCACACATAGAGGCCTCTGCCTCTGTATCTGTTCCTGCCTCTTCCTCCTGAGTGTTCAAAACAGTGGGCTTGTTTTTAAGTAACATTTTTTTTTAATCATTGAATTACAAGGGAGTAATTTCTATAGTAGCTATGCCAGTGACTGCTAAATGACCACAAAACAGGTAAACAATATAAAACTGTTTTACATTCTGAAATCTACAACTTTCCAATTACAGATGTAGGCCTGTTATGATCCCTCTAAAAGAAATTATTTTGTTTTAATTGACTTATATTGAATCAGCACAAGTTACATTAGTAATTGTCTTGAAATACAAATGTTAAAGTTTAAAATTTTTAAGTGATAGTTAATTCTGAATTAGGAAGTAAATTTAAATATAATCTAAGAGCTAGATAGCATATAGATACATCCATGTTGTGTTTGTAAATTTTTATACAAACCAACACAATGAAGTTCTTAATGCATTTTGATGTTGATAATGTTTGTTTGGTAGATGAAGTTACATGTATTGGTAAGTGAAATCTGAAAACACCAAGAGTACTGAGCTTTCGTTTGAGATACTAGATGTGTATAAGAAACAGAAGAGGACATTGTGTTGCTCAACACTTTAGAGCTGGCTGACATCAGCTTACCTAATTGCTAACTCAGTACACATAGCTTACATTCCTGATTTCAAACTCAAATTTCCAAAAGGTGTCTAACCACTTCCTGCCACCACATTGTCAACTCTCAGCACTGCATCTTATAATAAAGCTTGGTTTGTTGTGGCTTGTGGAAAATCCTGAATTTTATGGGGTATGTTATAATAGTATTGATTTAAGGCATGTCTGTGTTCTTATGTGCTGGACTCTGTGAAGACTCTTTTGTTCCTGCTTCCCCTGTCACTATAGGTATGTCTATGCCTCCCAAGGAAATGGAAGCTTGGACAATGATACAGGAATCAGTGAAGCCTCCTTGTACCTACCACATTAGTCTTTTCATGAATGTGACAACTATTGTATGTGAATAAGGGGATTGAATTTCCATGTGCAATTATTTCAAATGTTTATGTAAAATCAAATATGCTTTGATATATTTTGAAGGATTCATTTGCAAATTGAACAACCCAAGAGACTAGGTATGGAAAAGACATGTACAAGTCAGTGATGTACGTATACTATATTCTTCCTTGAAGTTGGTGCTGTATGTACATTGCTATAGGTTTCTTCCCATTTTCCTTGGACACAGTAGTACTGGAAGTGAGGCAAAAGTTAAGATTTTTACATTTCTTACAAGTCTCACTGCCTTAAAGTTTCTTCTCCATATTTTACAGTCTGGAAACTTTTTCATATCAGGATTCTGTCACCTTTACATTTTTGTTTACCTTAGAAATTTTCTGGGCTTACACTACCCTTACATGACAGGAGAGAAAAGTCTGTGTGTTTGTTACAACAGGGCAATCAAAGATATTAGTTCTGCTTATTTTCCTTAATGATAAAGGAAACATCCTGATTCCATACAGGTAATAATAGTTTACCTTCCTGCTAACGGCATAAAAAGTACATCTTGCTAACATTTTGATTGCTTTGCAACCAGAGTCTAATGAGCCTTGATTTTATTTTACTGGGGTGGCACTGTTTCTCTGACTTGACCAGTTTTGTTTTGTTTTGTTTTCAGTATTTCTTCATTCTCTGATTGTAATAGAACATTAAGGACCCCAGTTTGTACACTTTTATTACTGATTGTCATTGTGCTAATGTAGTAGATGCCACCTGCACTATGTATAAAGGTTCTCTACAAGAAGGCTGAGGGAGGCCCTCTTGAGAACCACATCTAGGTTAAGTCTCTCTCGGCTGAGATTGTGCCTGTTAATTTCATACTACTCTCTGGCGCTTCCCTCCCATGCTGAGTGCTGTGTCAGTCTCCACAGCCCCCATGGTATACTCCATAGGGTACTGCCCTTTGAGTTTCAAAATAAAGGACAAATGTAAGAAATACATATGCATAGCGTAGAACAAAGAGGTACATAGTTTTCAACTAATTCAGGTCTAGAGAAATCCTTATTGTAATTTATATTTACTGCTGTCAGGAAAACACATTTATGATTTATATGTTTCAGCTTTTCTCTGCGCTAGAGAGCAGCCAGATGATCATATAGATGTTGGATGGTTTTGTCACTTTCGGTCACATACTACTAATGCACCATGGTCATCTAGTCAGTGGACTCTTGTGTATGGCCATGCAGATATACACTGACTGGTTCAGTTCACTGGCTGTGTCAGTCTTTCAAGTACTCATTCATGATCTCCCACAGGCATAGAACAGTGTTGGTTTTTACTTATTCACTTTACATCCTGATCACTGCCCCACTCCTTGTCATCCCCTCTCAAAATCCTTCCCCTTTCCCTTCTCCTCTGACAGGTGGTGTTCCCCCTGCCACCCCCACCTCTGTCACTTCAAGTCTCTGCAAGGCTAGCCACTTCCTTTCTAATTAAGGCCAGACAAGGCAGCCCAGCTAGGAGAACACATCCCACTTATAGGTAACAGCTTTTGGGATAGCCACTGTTCCAGTTGTTCAGGACCCAAATGAAGACCAAGCTGCACATCTGTTACATATGTGCAGGAGGCCTAGGTCCAGCCTGTGTATGTTCTTTGGTTTGTGGTTCAGACTCTGAGAGCTCCAAGGATCCAGGTCTGTTGACTCTGCTGATCTTCCTGTGGCGTTCCTATCTCCTTCCAATCCGCAATCCTTCCTGTTCTTCCATAGGAGTCCCCAAGCTCTATCCACTGTTTAGCTGTGAGTGTTTGGCTTTTCCCTCAGTAATTATTTAGATTATATTTGTAATTAAAAGTAATTACAAATAATGCTGTTATGAACATTCTTCTCTATGTTTCCTTATGTGCATGTATAAAAGTTTTACTGATCTTTTTAAGTTTTGGGATTGGTTTTTAAGAAAATTAGTGAGTTTCTTTAGGAGTAGTTTCCAGAATGTGATGTGACTTACCTCTGTTGGTGACAGCAACTTTGGATTGATGAAATTAATGCTCTTTCTTATCACGTTTGTCATTTTAATGTTGTAGTCTGGTGGCTGAATAAAATTTGACCCAGACTTTTCCTGAGTACCTGCTAGAAGATTTCACTATTTGGTAAAGGTAGATTTTATGGGTATGTGTCATACTTAAAACAAAACACAACACAACAGCAACAACTCTATCTCTTTATCTCTGTCATGTATGTATGTATGTATGATCTGCATTTTTTTTTTTTTTTTACTTTATTTCTGTCAGTAGCTACAAGGGTGCTCATGGAGGTCATGGGACAACTTGTGGGATTCAGTCATTTTCTACCAAGTAGGTTCCAGGTGTGGAACTCAGGTTGACTTGTAAATGAATTGTCTTTAATATAAATGTAGCAGTGAATTAATGTGGCAGCTATATTTCTTAATTTATGTTATTCTCCAGTAGCCACACAGAGAAACCAAGATTATTTAAAACTGTACCTCAGTAGTTAAACAGTTAAATGATCTATCTTTACTTTTTATGCTAATATGGCTACCTCCCAGCCACATCCCCTCATACTTGCATATTATTAGTGATCTGGCTCTTTGGGCTTCAGGTGTATTCTTTCAAAATAAACTCTGTTTCTATACCATGGTTAATTTTTAATGTTTCTGATTATAGATTCATTTTCAAAATAAAGCAGTCATGAAAATAAAGTTTTCAATGACAGTGGAAAGTAACTGTGCAGGATTAAGTCCACAGACATGAAGTCAGTGAGGCTGCCTTTCCTAGAACGTGAACTGTAATGCCACTTGAGAAGTCCTTTATCCCATCCCACTGTCATCATGAGACAGTAAGGAGCTTGGAGTACAAGCAGTTACTCACAGCTGGGAGCTTCATAATAACAGCCTCCTTATTTTTCTGATACACTAGAGTTTCCATTCTTATAGGTTCACCATTAACATGTCCTCCTGTAATCTTAAGACTGCATGCTAACAGGTAATACTTATTCAAAGTGCAGATAAAGGCGAGTTACAGGATTTTTTTTCTTTTTTGCAAGAACACTGTTAAATATTCTTTTGAGGAAACTTGTAATAGGATATGACTTTTTTTCATACTCTCCTTGGGAGAGTGAATCAGCACAATCAACAATATTGAAATCCTCTCAAGGTTTAAAAAGTAGTCTACTATCCTATTATGAGGAGCAGGGCTTAAAGTAACCCAGTTTTTCTCATCGTTCAAACTCTGATAGGGCAATGTCTTTGTTTCACACGCTCCTAAGAGGGCTGAGGTTTGGCTCAGCAGTAGAGCATTTGCCTAGTAGACTCAGTGTGCTTGGTATAATCTCTAGTGTTGTAAAGAAAAAGCAAACCAAAACAAGACCAGATGACCTAAGGTGACTGAGAAACAATTTAGTACTCCCTGGGACTTGCATAGTGCAGAGAGAAAACTGCCTCTGCACGTTGTATTCTGATCACTTGTATGCATGGTAGAGTATGAACCTACCCTCAAGGTAACACCTACACATACCTTCCACTAAATAAACAAGTAAATAAATCATTGCCTGCAAGTTAATTTTAAACTTCAACAAAGGTCTTTATTCTCATCTTCTTAGCTTCTCTCCCTTCCTTCCTTCCTTCCTTCCTTCCTTCCTTCCTTCCTTCCTTCCTTCCTTCCTTCCTTCCTTTCTTTCGTTTCATCTTTCTTTTTCTTTTCTATTCATTCATCCATGCATCTATCCATCCATCTCTCTATGGGTTTTCGAGTCAAGATTTCTCTGTATACTCCTGAATTTCTTGGAACTCACTGTGTAAATGGAGCTGGCTTCAAAGTCAGAGATCCACCTACCTCCACCCCTGAGTGCCAGGATTAAAGGCATGCACCACCACTGCCCTGATATAATTTTCTGGATTATGTTTTTTCTTCTTGGAAGCCTGTGTGTAAGAATGAGGAGAGAAATGTGTGAGAGGGGTAAGGGAAACAGTGGGGCTTTTCCTTATTTTCTCTTCTGTTAGATTCATATCTGGTATTATGTGGAGGTCCTTGATCCACTTACACTTGAGCTTTGTACAAAGAGATGAGAATGGATTGATTTGCATTTTTCTACATGCTTACCTCCAGTTGAACCAGCACCATTTGTTGGAAATGCTGTTTTCTGACGGGCAGTGGTGGCGCATGCTTTTAATCCCAGCACTTGGGAGGCAGAGACAGGCGGATTTCTGAGTTCAAGGCCAGCCTGGTCTACAGAGTGAGTTCCAGGACAGCCAGAACTACACAGAGAAACCCTTTCTCAAAAAA
>NW_021604565.1:12496542-12515475 GCF_004785775.1 Grammomys surdaster
AAAAAAAAAAAAAAAAAAAGAAAACAAAATGCTGTCTTTTTCCCACTGAGTGGTTTATTGTTTCAGCTTTTTTGTCAAAGATCAAGTTACTACAGGTGTGTAGGTTCATTTCTGGGTCTTCAATTCTATTCTATTTATCTACTTGCCTATTTCTGTACCAATATTATGTGGTTTTTATCGCTATTGCTCTATAGTACAGCTAGAAGTCAGGGATGGTGATTTCCCCAGAAGTTCTTTTATTGTTGAGAATAGTTTCTGCTATCCTGGGTTTTTATTATTCCAAATGAATTTGTAAATGGCTCTTTCTAACTCTGTGAAGAATTGAGTGGGAATTTTGATGGGTATTGCATTGAATCTGTAGATTGCTTTTTGTAAGATGTCCATTTTTACTCTACTAATCCTGCCAATCCATAAGCATGAGAGATCTTTCCATCTTCTGAGATCTTCTTCAATTTCTTTCTTCAGAGACTTGGAAGTTCTTGTCATACAGATCTTTCACTTGCTTTGTTAGATTCACACCAAGGTATTTTATATTATCTGTGACTATTGTGAAGGGTGTCATTTCCCTAATTTCTTTCTCAGCCTGTTTATCCTTCAATTAGAGGAAGGCTACTGATTTGTTTGAGTTGATTTTATATCCAGCCATTTTGCTGAAGTTGTTTATCAGGTTTTGGAGTTCTCTGGTGGAAGTTTGGGGTCACTTAAGTATACTATCATATTATCTGCAGATAGTGATATTTTGACTTCTTCCTTTTCTATTTGTATCCCTTTGAGTTCTTTTTATTGTCTAATTGCTCTGGCTAGGATTTACAGTACTTTATTGAATAGATAGGGAGAGAGTGGGCAGCCTTGTCTAGTCCCTGATCTTAGTGGGATTGCTTCAAGTTTCTCTCCATTTAGTTTGATGTTGGCTACTGATTTGCTGTATATTGCTTTTACTATGTTTAGGTATGGGCCTTGAATTCCTAATCTTTCCAAGAGTTTTACCATGAAGGTGTGTTTAATTTTGTCAAGTGCTTTCTCAGCATCTATTGAGATGATCATGTGGTTTTTTTTCTTTGAGTTTGTTTATGTGGTAGATTACTTTGATGGGTTTCCATATATTGAACCATCCCTGCATCCCTGGAATGAAGCCTACTTGATCATGACGGCTGATCGTTATGGTGTGTTTTTGGATTCAGTTTGAGAAATTTAATTGAGTATTTTTCATTGATATTCATAAGGGAAATTAGTCTGAAGTTTTTAGAGTCTTTGTGTGGTAACAGTGAAAGATTTCTGAATGTTCAAAGAGCTGAGGTATTTCCACATCAAATACACAGTTGCAGTCCACCCTGGTGATTGTTGCATCTTACTTTAGGCCACATCTGAGTGACTGTGGTTTTCTCCCAGCTAGTTGCTGGAGGATATTAGCACCACCTTGTGGTGTCTCCTCTGCTCTGCCATTAAAACAAAGGAGAGAAGACCCCAGTGTAAAAAATTACTCTTGAAAGCATATACAGTTTTGATCACTTGATACTTCACATTATTTAAGTTTACATATGCCTGTAATATTTCAACTTAAAGTCCTAATATAGCAACAATTTGTTTAAACACTTTAGATTTTTATAGCTTTTATAGTATAGAAATATTTTTAAGTGTATGGCTACTCCAGTAATTTTTCTTGTTTGGTTTTAAGTTATGTAATATTATGAATATTTTGATCATAAATTTATTTTACAAGTTATATTTTGATGTTGGATAATGTCTTAGTTGCAATTGTACTGTTATGATGAGATACCATGACCAAGGCAACTCTTATAAAATAAAGCACTTAATTATACTTCATTAGTCCATATTGATTAGGGTATGAAACATGGTAGCAGGCAGGTAGCCATGGCAATGAAGAAGTTTCTGAAAGCTAAATTCTGAAATACCAGAAGCTAACAGGAATGAAGAAGGGGTGGAAGAAGGGAAGGAGGGATGGAGGGAGGGAGGGAGAGACAGACAGACAGACAGACAAACACTTGGCCTGATGTTGGGTTTTGGAATACCAAAGCCTACCCAAGGTGACACACCTCCAACAATGCCACACTTCCCAATCCTTCTCTTGATAGCTCATCAACTGGGGACTAAGCATACAAACATATGAGTCTATGTCAGCCAATCTCAGTCAGATAATAATTAAACTCCTAATAATTTCAGACAAGATTGATGTCTTTGTAGCTCTGGCTGTCCTGGAACTATGTAGACCAGGGTGGCCCCCAACTCACAGAGATGCTCTTGTCTCAGCTTTCTAAGTTCTGCAGTTAAAGGCACATGCCACCATGCTTGGTGTAATTGAACTTTTGTCTTGACTACTACTTTAATGTAATATATGATTTTATTTTTTAAGATGTAGTTCTTAACTTAAAATGTAAAATTTACTTATCATTTGATCAAAAATAATTATATAATCATAAAAATTTTTTAAAATGAGGGCTTTTTAATAAATATCAGTATATTCATTTTATTCCAAAGTTTAATGGTATATTCTTAAATTTTTGAACAGTCTGTTTCTTAATGTTATTCTCCCTTAAATTACTTGCAGATGTTCGTTTTGTTTTTTGAGACAGGGTTCTTTTCTTTGGCCTAGGCTGTTTTGGGATAGACTATATGGCTCAGATAGGCATAGTATTTTTGGCATACCTGCCTCAGCCTCGTCCATATGGATAGTACAAATGGAAGCCATGATGCCTGACTTATTTTTAGGTCTTTGAAATTTTTGACTTGAAAGCAAAATATGAAAATTGTGTCAAGGATTTTTAGGTCTGTGTAATTTCTTTTATCAAGTTAATGGAGATGAGTGAATGTGATCTTGAAGATTCAGAAATATGGTAGATATTTTAGAAGACACTTCGCCTTTTATATAAAAACATACTACAGGTGTTTTTTCCAATTAAAAATGCACAAGTGTCTTTACAAGTTAAGACATTTTTATTGTGTGCTGTGTTGGTCACCCTTGATTGTAATAAAGAGTGGTTTAAGTGTAGAGTGAAACAGACTTGCCTATCTAACTCATTGAATGGCCAGAGCACGTGTCAGTAGTGCCCTGCTCTAACTGAAGAGATGCCTGGAGAGCTGGCGCATCACTTGTGTGCTAACAGGACCTGACCTGCACAGCCAGAATCCACATAATTCCCAGTGGACATGGAGGCTCCCCTGAAATTCCATGTTTAAAAGGCAGATGTGATACTCTCAGTCATCTAGCTAGAGAGACGGGGAGTGGAGGCTAGCTATAGTTGAACTCTGGGGTTGAATGAAAGGCCCCTCCTCAAAGAATAAGGTCAAAAACAGTGCCGAGAATGTTCCCTACATCCAACTTAGACCTCCATTTGTATGTACAATGAGTCACTCAGTGAGGTTCATGTGCAATCAGAGAGCCTGTACAAACTAAGGTGGAGCGCAAGAGAGGAAGGCACCCCATTCTGAGCTCTCTCTGACACCCAAGGACCTATGGGAGCATGTGTTCTCCCCCTTCCCCGTGTCTCTCATGGGAATGCATTTCTTTCTTGTCTCTGTCTGCCCCCTCCCCCACTCTGGTGCATGCTTTCTCTCCCTCCCTCCCTCCCCCCCCACACACACACACACACACAGACACACCAAATTCCTAACTGAAAAATATGGACACTAGATTTGAATCAGTATACAAAAGCTATGAATTTCTTAACCAAAAAGAATTTCTATTTCTGTTGTTTTCATAACATAATTTTGAAAATATTTTATTATAAACTGAAGATTTTATAACTAAGAAAATGCTGGCTTTTAAAATTATGTAATTTTATGTTTGTTACTTATACTTTAAACTTGCCCTTTTTACTCTAACCCACTAACAGTAATAAAGGATATATGGATAGTCTGTTAATGTAATTCAGAAAACAGAGATTTCAGTGCTAGAACAAAGGTAATTAACAGTGATAGACAATTTTGATATATAAATTCTTAAACATTGTGAAAAAATCTTCTTTACCCAGAACTTCGGTCTTAAGTTCTATGAGTGGAGTGTGTGCATCATTATTTGTGACTCTGTAGAAAGCTCAGCTCTTTGGAGGGAATCAGCACTCCACTGTTCATGTTGTATTTATTTCCAGCAGGCAGTGGTACTTATTCTCTCATGGTTTGCCGGAGATGATATGGTTACTACAGGCTAGCAGTAGCAGACCTTAACAAAATACTGTCTCTTGTGACAATATGAACTCATGGGTGCTGGAAAACACACCAAAGTGTGGCAAACACCAAAACACCGAAGTGTGGAAATACCAAAGTGTTTCCTCACCTTTTTGAGTCCTGCATATAGAATAAATGGCTAGAAGTCATGGTGTTATCACCACAAGAGACCTTAGAGTGATCTGATCTGATAACCCACTTCAGCCAGCTTATTGAGGAACTGAGATAGGTTCATTACCTCATACTAATGAGTCTGAGTCTGTGCATGTTTTATATCAGTGGTTGGCAGTGTTTTTATGAGTGGCTAGATAGTGAATATTTGAAATTTTTCTGTTTTGAGTCACAGCTGATCCTTGCTGATGCCATAGCTGGGCAGCAGCCAAAAGCAACATGTAAACAACCCAAAAGAATGCATTCTAATACTTTTTATTTTATGGGGATTAGTTTTAATTTTATATAATTTTTCAAGTCATGCAATATTGTTTTGCTATTTAAAACATTTTAAAATTGTAAACCGTTTCCATTTTTCAGTGTCTGTTAAAACAGATTTTGGCTTAAGAATACGATTTGCTGGTTCCTTTCTTAAACACATGTCAAGGCTGAGTCTTGAATTCACAAGAGCATGGGAGCTCTATGCCTCAACAGATAGGCTAGGCCAGCTGCTCAGAGAGTTCTCAGGGTCCTTCCCATCTCTGCCCACCCAGCACTGGATTACAGGTACCATGTCACCTTGCCTGGACTTTTCATGTAGGTGCTGGGGAGTTAAGCTCAGGTCTTCATGCGTTTATGGAGAGCATTTTTTCTGAGTGAACCATCTCCCCGTTTAAATCACTCTGATTTGGAAAGGAAAGCTTTTAGAGGATGTGCCTAGAATGATCATTATGGCCTCTTAGGTTATTAGACAATGTAGCACACTCCTCCCCACTCCAGACTGGGTAACTGATGAATAGGATTATTTTATTCAGATACTATTGGTTGCTGTAGAATAATTCTATGTCAGTCCATGAAATGAAGTAAATGAAGAAAAGTGCTCTTTGTTATGAGTGCTTGAGACATCTGCGAGTCCTCAAAGACCTCCAGGAAAGGTCTTCATGAATGTGAGCACGCTCATCCCTATTGTGTGAGCTCTCCAGCATTCTCCTGGCCTGAGTAGAGTGCCTTCAAGAGCACTGCCACCTTCCCCCAGGACGCTGGATCCTCCTTTGTGTCTTTCCTTTGAAAGATTGTTTACCAAGGTTGGTTACTTAGTTGGATAATTAAACTTAGGCTCCACTACATAGCAGTTTAGTTGAGAAAAGACACAAAGGTAGGCAGAACTCTGAACTTGAGTCCACACCTGGTCTATGTAGTGAGTTCTAAGCTTGCTAGGGCTATATAGCTAAGAAAAAGAATAGCATGGATGAATGTAACCAGCACAACTGTAGTGTAGCTATAGGGCTTTTAACTTAAGGTGCAGGTCCTTGAGGACACATGGTTTGAAAGGATGTTTTACTAGATGGAAAAGAGAAGAACCAGTGTGAACTAATAGACCTCTTCTGCATACATTGTGCCTTTGAAACAGTGAGTCAGCATCCTAGCGTTTAAATTGTCTGTACTCTGCCTCTTTTCCTGATTGACTGTTGAAGTCCCTGACTGAGTTACTACTTGTGTAAAAAGAAAGCATTTCTATGGGGGGGCATCATTTTCCATATGATCATATACTGTAAAAGATTTCTCTTTGATTATAAGAAAGTTGATAGCCTTGTCGTATGTTGGGGAAGGCTTTATGTGGTCTAAAACAACAAATCATTTTGATTTGGTTACATATAGTACTGACCACAGTGCCTTACGCACCAATCACAATTGAGCTAATTTGCTATAAACAAATATGAACTGTGATATAACAGATCAGTTAAATTTAGCCTTTAGCTCAAAATAGACATTGCCATGTATTTTATTATGTCTCAGAAATACAAAAATTACTATCAGTCCTTTGAAATTATTATAGGAAACATAATGCTCATGGTCTGATGCATACCTTTTGATGTTAGAAAATATTTTGGAGTGAGGTGATGCTAGTAAGTGACGGGTGGGAGGCTAAAGAGAGCATCAGACAACAGTGTGACTTAGAGCTTATGGGATGGTGGAGATTTGCATAAAATGAATAGTTGATAGATGTAGTATCAGATATTAAAAAAAAGTTAACAAAAGCTACAAGCACAGATTTTTATCGTTGAAGGACCTGGTTTTAAATCCTCTCCAGGCTTACTAACTTTCATCCTAGATGTTACTTCATTTTTCTAAGGTTTCACTTTAACATCTATTACTTACCTACTTAGATGGTTAGGAAGAGTGTAATAAAACCTGAGGTATATTTGGATTAGCCCCTAATATTTTACATGCATTTATATTTTACATCCTAGATGAAGATCATAAGGACCACAGTTCAGGTACCACCTTTTCTTTTTGCATTCAAAATAATAAGAATAATAGCTATCTAAGATGAGTGTATTCTATACAAAACAGTGAGTCTTTGAAGACAGAAAAATGTATGTTCTTTAGATGGTCTCAGCTTACTCTAAAAGTGGATACTTGCTGCTTCCTGTTAAGTATTCCCTTCGTTGCGGGTTCCTTGACTTCAGTAGTCAGCCATTTAGTTGTAGAACCTGACTGGGACAGTAAGGGAATAAAGTAAGGACAGACAAAAGACGCAAGGACAGACAAAAGATGCAGGTACAGAAAAGCTGGAGTCAGCCAGGCTGTGTAAATTCTGATAGAACTGCACTGACTGCCTTAACTACCCAGAACCTCAGCGCAGTTTTTTAGGTAAAAGCACAGAGAGGAGGAGTTAGCAAGTCTTACTAGGAGGTCTCAGACTGCAATCACTGGTAAACATTTGTACTTGAACAGCAGCATGCTTTGCCTTTTCTAACCTTTCTCACAGGGAAGGCTTTGGCAGTTTCCCATAGATCCCGGTGTTTGGTCCTTTACATGTCCAGCTCCTGTTAAGCAGTGTACATTATACTCAGAGCTTCACTGTTCACTTGCTCCTTACAGTCGACTCTACATTCCCACACATCCCCTACTCAGACTATAGTCACCACTGAGTGGGATATCTGGGGATCTTGCTAGAAATGTCTAAGAGTACCCTCCAGAACTTTGAAATAGCAATCCACTGTTTAGTAAGGTTTCCTGGATGATTTCTGTGGTGAAGAACTTTCTTAAATCACCTTCTTAGTTTATTCTTCAGGTCCTCCTATATTCTTTAACTCTTAGCCTTTCCAAACCCATTTTACTGATGATTGTACAGCCTTGAAAGGCTGAAGCAATTATCAAGCACCCTTGCCCCACACACAACTCAGTGTGTACCTCAGTAAAGTCTTCTGGTGTTCTTCACTCTTGCTTTAGGTGGAATAGCTGTGCTCCTGTCTAAAGCTGGCTCACCCTACTCACCTCTTCTACATCCTCAAGGACACTAGAACAATAAATCTCTAGGTTCTTCCGTGTCAGGACTATTTATGCTTCCCTCTCTGTGGATTAGCCTCAGCAGCTCTAGATGTGCTCTTTCCTCCACCATCTTAACACCTCCCTGGAGTTCATTTCTCTTTTCCACCCACCGTATTTCATTATTTTGTTTGTGTAAAACTCCTCAAAAGAATTATCTGTCCCCTTTACTTCCATGTCTTCTTCTGTTTCTGAACTCTTGCAATGGAACTAGTCTTGTGCAAACTCCATCTCTCTATTCCATTGACACTGCTCTTGTCCAAGTTATGAGGGCCCCAGATCTATTCGGTTGGCATATCTCAGTCCTTATTTTATCCATTTGCTGTCAATGTTTGACAGAGTTGGCGACTTTCTCATGTTTGGAGCCCTTTCTTCCATGTATCTTCTCTTTGTTTCCTACATCTCTGGGTTCTCTTAACTCTTTGTGTCTGATTCCTCATGATTTCCTAGGCCTCTTACTGTTGGTTGAACTCAGTGCTGAGTGTATGATACCTTTTGCCTTTCTCCTAGTTCTCACTGACGCTCTTGGTGCTATTTCATTTCATGGCTCCTCATACCATTTGTATGTCTACTCTCATTTATCTTTCATAGGCATGTGCTTTTAATTATAAAAAAATACTTCTATTAATTCTTTGTGAATCCAGACACTGAAATTTGATCACATTCATCCTCATTTTGCCTTAACTCCTCCCATCCACCTCCATCTTCTACTCCACTGTGGTAGGTTGGTTACTATGTTTCCCACGTTCTCATGCTTTTGAGTACTTGATCCCTAGTTC
This sequence comes from Grammomys surdaster, assembly GCF_004785775.1. Classification (NCBI taxonomy): domain Eukaryota; kingdom Metazoa; phylum Chordata; class Mammalia; order Rodentia; family Muridae; genus Grammomys; species Grammomys surdaster. Next base: position 12,504,987 of record NW_021604565.1, read on the forward strand.
ATGGGTAAGGGGAAGCTTAGAATGTATGTCATAGCCTTACATCAGGAAGTATGTCACTAGGAGAAAACTTTGAAGTTTAAAAACACTCAGTATGTCTTTCTCTGCCTCCTGCTTACCGATCAAATGTGAGCTCTTTAATTGGACTTAAGACATGCTCAACTTACTACAGGAAACCTAGCCACCTACTCAGTGCTAGTGAAGTCATTGATCCTGGAGGAGAACCTACAAGCACTACTTTGCTAAACTAGCATACTTCATAACATCAATCTAAACATCTGTCCTCATAACTACAAATAAGTATAATCCTCTCACTTCTTATCAAGGAAACTTCTTTTTGTAATAGATGGAGACCATTGTAGAAAATCACAATCAATCAAAAGGCTGAATTATGATGTCTAATTCCAACAGGTACATCTACAAAACAACCCCATAGCTGAGGTGCAGGTAACATTGTAGAGGGAGGAGTGGAAAACTAGAAGTGCCAGAGGATCAGGGAGTTTGCTTTGTGATTGTATCTCCGAGTAATGTTAGAAGCTACACCCATGAAGTCTTAGCAACATGACTGCCTAAACATGAGCTGAACAAGTATGACATCAGTAGACATGCCAAAGTAGACCAAAGCATAGGGTGAGGGGTATAGGTACAGGAACCCTAGCTATTAACCCTTCACAAAGAAAGTTGAAACAATGGTCTTCTCTAGGTAAGACCACATGAATTTGTTATCCAGTACCAAACTAGCAGTCCTGATATACATATGAGAAATAGTATATCAACTGAGCAAATTATAGTTAGGAATCTTTATGTATATGTATATATGCATGCAATAACAATGCAAAAAGAGGTCATGAATTCAAAAGTAGCAAAGAGCGTATATGGGAGGCTTTGGTGGAAGGATAGGAAATGGAGAAATGATAAACTTACAATCTCAAAAAGAGTATCTAAGTTTTCAGCTATTCCTGCCACTGTGCCTTTGCTTTGCCATCATGAATTCTTTGCTTTGCCATCATGAATTCTATCTAAAACGGTAATCCCAATTAAATACTTTCTTTTATAAGTTACCTTGGTCATGGTGTTTGGCATAGCAATAGAAAAGTAACTAGAACATTTACCAATTGTGCTGTCAACTGAAATTTGTGCTACACACATACATACACATACACATGAACACACACATGCACACATGTGCACACACACACATACAGACATGTACACCCACCTCTCTTTCTCTCTCCCTCCCTCCTTCTCCTAGGTGTGGGGCTGTTCATTGGAACATGGTCTATACGTGGTGCTGTACGTGTAAAGAAACCTGACTCTTCCCTCTCAGCTGTTCTAGACCGTCATTAGGGGGTGGGTCTCATGAGTCTCTTCCAACTCTAGGCAAGTTGGCTGGCTTGATGTTGTGTGGGCAATCTCAGCTACTATGAGTTCATGAGTGGATGGTCTTGTTATATCCAAAAGATTGTTACTCCAATCTTCTCCAACCTTTGGCTCTTAAAATCTTTCTGACTGCTCTACTCAATGGATCCTGAGCTTTGGGGAGAAGTTATGTATGTAGCATTATGGCTGAGTACTCTACTGACATGTATTTACTATACATTGACCAGTTATGAGTTTCTAGGTTGATTACTGTCTACTGCATAAAGAAACTTCTCTAATGAGGTTTGAGAGATGCATGAATCTACAAGTAGGGAGATAAGAAATTTAGATGGTAGTTTGATACTGTGTCTTTCCAGGAGACTAATAGTTATAGATTAATCCCTGGGGCCTGTAAGCTCCTCAAATATGGAATCTTAGCCAGATTTACAATACAATGCATGTGGTTTCTCCTGTGGAGAAGGCCTTAAATCCAACCAGAAAGCAGTTGGTTCCCCCCCAAATATTTACATCACTGGGCATATCTTGCCAAACTGATCATTATTATAGTTTCCAGCTAGGAAAGGCTGTTGATGACTCCACTCCCAGAAGCCTGTGTAACTAACACCTTGTACTATGCAAGCTAGCTTCAGGAAGTAAGACTTCTGTCCAGTAGCAACTCCATACTCTGTTTTGGAACCAGTATGTGTAGTGTCCTCCTCAACAGTAGGGTCTCACCATGAAGTTTGGGCTTGGCTTGGGTGTTTAGTAACATGAATGTGTGAATGAGATGAGCTTCTGTTTTTCTCCCAACATGTTTCTTCATCATTCTTCCTCTCCTCAGAAAAACTTCTAGAGTCTGAAACTCAAAGCATGAAACCATCTTGGTTCCTTTTCCTTACTTTGGTATCCAATATTGTGAAATAATCCAGTAGTCCTTCAAAAAATATCCTAATCAAACTGATGTACCACATTGAATTTTAGAATAATATTAAATGATTAGTGATTTTTTTTTCTTTCTAGTTGGTAATCTTGATGATTCACTTAGGGATATAGACTCAAAATCAGAAGTTCAACTTTTGATTGGAAAGTGTTCCATATTGATGTGTATTTATTTTGCTCTGATAGATTGCTATATTTTCATGTCTGAATCAAAATAGTAAAGTATGTTTCATCTAAAAATATTTCATCGAGGAACAGTCATTTCAACACTCATTTCATGAGTGCAATTCTTTCATCTTTGCTCTAGTAGAGAAATTTAAATTATATATTTACAAAGGAGCCACATTTGTAGTACAGATCATTTTAACACATCAGAACATACCACATGGCCATTGCTGAAGCTGTCCCGTGGGATTCTGACCTTTCCTTGCAGCCTGACTCCATGATCACTGGCACCTTGCTGATTCCCCAGCTAGGGCTAATTTACAAAAGAGATCATTAACCCAGTGGTGTCACGGATTGTCAGGCTCATTTTTAATATTTTGTGGACCACATGGTCCCTGGTCAGAGAAGGCTAGGAGAAATGGAAAGGCTAAAACTCAGCTCAGCACTGGACTCACAGGTGGCTGCAGGTCTCCCAGAAACGACTTTGAGTGGGACGAGGAGAAGCTAAAGACCCAGGTGGAGCAGGAAGTGGAGCATCTGAAGATCCAGGTGATGCGCCTTCAGGCTGAGAAGGCGGACCTGCTGGGCATTGTCTCAGAACTGTAGCTCAAACTCAACTCCAGCGGCACCTCGGAAGACTCCTTCGTTGAGGTCAGGATGACTGAAGGAGAGACTGAAGCGGCAATGAAGGAGATGAGCGGCCCTAGACCCACAAGAACAGACTCCATCAGTATGAGCAGATTGCAGAGGAAGCAAGAACTTGTGTGGAGCTTGAGGAGTTGACTGTGAGCCAGCTCCTGCTTTGCCTAAGGGAAGGAAACCAAAGGTGGAGAGACTTGAAATCGCGCTCAGAGAAGCCAAGGAAAGAATTTCAGATTTTGAAAAGAAAGATGGCCATTCTGTGATTGAGACCCAGACAGAGAGGAGAACAGACAAAGAAGAGGACAAAGGCCCAGAGGGTGTTGGAAATGAAGTGGAAACACTGAACATTCAGATGACCTCCCTGTTTAAGGAGCTTCAAGAGGCACACACAAAACTCAGTGAGGCTCAGCTGATGAAGGAAAGACTTCAAGAAAAGTGTCAGGCTCTGGAAGGGAAGAACTCTGCAACCCCATCAGAACTGAATGAAAGGCAAGAGCTCATTTACAGTAACAAGAAGTTAGAGCTTCAGGTGGAGAGACGAGATGAGGCAGACCATCGCTAAGGAGGAGCAGGAGGACCTAGAGACCATGGCTGTCCTCAGGGCTCAGAGGGAGGTGTACTGTTCAGATTTTCATGCTGAGAGAGCAGCAAGAGAGAAGATTCACGAAGAAAAGGAACAGCTGGCCTTGCAGCTCACAATTTTGCTGAAAGATAACAATGAGTTTGAAGATGGAGGTAGCAGGCAGTCCCTGATGGAAATGCAGTACCGACAAGGGGCAAGAACCAGTGACTCTGACCAGCAGGCTTACATGTTTCAAAGAGGAGCTGAGGACATGAGCTGGCAACACGGGCAGCAGCCTCAGAGTATTCCGATTCACTCATGCCCCAAGTGCGGGGAGGTCCTGCCCAACATTGACACGTTTCAGATCCACGTGATGGACTGCATCATTTGAGTGTTCTCTCCACTCCCCAAAGCTGTTGGTAAACGCCACATTTCTCCTGCAACACTTGTACTTCTGTCTGATTTATTGTCACACAAATATTTTTGCCACACTATCCTTATTTCTGGAGAAATAAAAATGTACCCCTCCTAAGGAGAGCATCTTCTGGACTGACAGGAAGTCACAAAGAAGAATCTAATTAGCACCCTTCCAATAAGAGAGCCAGTGTTTTTATGTTCTGCTCATGAGAGTCACTGAGAGCAGTCAGTTAGAATGGGGACACCATGTGACCAAGCTCATGAAATGACGTGTGAGAACCTGTAAGAGGCTGGAAATTGAAATGGTTGGGAAACATGGTTGCGGTGTTTTTCTAGGTAAATCTTCACCCAGCAGGGATCTTGTTGTTCCGTGTGTAATTATGTGGAAGTTACATCTGGCTCTTTCTGACTGAACACTGTGGTATCTGTTGTTACCAGGACAGATGAGAGCTAGGAATGCAGCTCTGGACTGGAGTACTTCCCTACAGCTGTTCAGTGTGACGTGACCTTCAGTCTTTCTTTATACTGGAGGGGAATAGGCTAGTACAATACAGAGTTTAATTTTTAAAAGAACAGCTATTTTCTTCCCAGATGAAGTAGCATCTTACAGACATCAGTAATTACAAAGTAAACTTTTGTGACATGTCTGTTCCACTGCTCATATATGACCAGCCACACTGTAGTGTGTATATTCTGTATTAAGCTCACTAGACTTAATATAAGCTTAATACTAAGATGTTTTGATCATGATAAGTATGAACAGATTCTTTTACTAGAGGGCCAGTGCACGTTTGAATGAGATTCCTGATGAAAAAGGTAAGCAGAACCATGCTTGCTGGTGTATAGCACACCTGCAATTCCAACACAAGGGAGACTGAGGCAGGAGATCGCTAGCCCATAGCCAGATCAGTCTCCACAGAACAAATGGGGATTTGCCATATTTTGTGTTAAAAAAGTTAGCAAGAACTAAACAAGTCCAAAAGTACACAACATCGAGTCCTAAAACATTTAAGAAAATTGTTTTGTGTTTACCATAGGACCTCTGGTTAAATACACACAGATGTGTATTTAAATAAAATCAAAATAGTTCATTCATCTCAATGGAACATAGTATTCAGATGACAGTTATCTTCATACCTGAGCAGTTACCCTTTCCGAAACAGTAGAACACTGTACTGTGATCAGTGGTTAGATTAGATCCCCCCTCAGACCCTAGGGACAATGTTTGCTAATGACATTTCTAAAATTACAATGAAAAATTTTTCTTCTTATTGTTTCTAGTATAAATTTCTTTACTATTTTATTCTGGATAAAGTAGGTTTCTATAGTATCCCAGATACAGGAGGAAACCAAACCATTTCACAATGAAGCCCCTGGGGAAATCCTTTTACTTTGTTCAAGTATAATTATCTGATAAATCCAAACTGTGAAGTGTAAACTCAAATAGTCTTAATAAGAAAGACTATGACCAAAGCATTTGTTTGATCATGAGGAGGATTACAGATGAAGGCAAGTTCAGATTAAGACTGTTGGAGAGAGATCTATGCCCAGTATCTCCCATAGCAGCTCGGATACAATGCTACCTAGGTTTCCATTCCCTGTGAGTGGGTAAGGAAAATGCATACACAGATACAGTGAAGTGGTGTCCAGCCTTGAAAAAAGAGGGGATTATATCACTTGATGACATAGATGGACGTGGAGAACATCACGTCAAGTGAAATAAGCCAGTCATAGATATCACATGATCTCACTCACATGTGGACTTTATAGAAACAGCTCGTAGATGTTGAGAGCTGAATAGTGGTTAGCAGGATGGGGGGAAGGTGTAGGAAGGGTGAGATGCTGGTCAAAGGTTCGAAGTCTCAAGAGGAATACACTGTAGTGATCTGTACAGAATAGTGACTGTAACCATTTGTATATTAAGGCTATATCACCAGTTTAGTAAACAACTTGTAAACCTCCCCTCCCCACTCAAAAAAAAAAACCATACCACATGAGAGAGTACATTTAGGAAACCTAAACATTTCATATTAACTGTACTCAGGGATGGATTTTATACATTTTTTAAAAAAGATTTTACTGAGAAAATATTAAACATAAAATACCAATTTGTATATTGGATACTTTTAATTTAAATAAATATTAATGTTTTATTAATTTATTTTTGTTTAAATTTTTAGAAAAAAATCTTGATGTGTCAAGCCTAAATGCTAAATATCTCAATATTAAAAAATGTATTTTCCAGATGTAATAATTCTCTTTTAGATATAAATCAGCATTTGCTTAACTCCCTTAGCATAGTTAACAGATTTTTTGAAGTCATTCCCAACTGACACAATATACCCATGTGTATTAAAGCTCTCATGGTATTTATAGCCCTGTTTGTTCAAATCAGAATCCACTCAAGGAATCAAGAGTCTCTGAAGCATCTTGTGTTTTGGACCTTTTTGTTCACATGTTCCCCCAAGGCATTTATGAGAAGTGACATCACTTAAGGCTTTCTATGGTTCTATTCAACATGTTCTAGCACTTTCATTTCCTGTATACCAGTAGTTAGATTTATTATGTTCGGTGCACATATTGTCGTTAAGCCTGCTAGATGATAGGACAGTATACTTAATGTATATCTTATTACTACAGGAAGAACATGTATTTGTTCATTGATAAATTCATGATGCCATGATTGATTACTAAGAGGAGAATATATTGTAATGTTATATTTTACTAATTTATTTTGAATTATACTTTGGGATTATAATTCTTTTATTTTCGTCTTTTCTTCTCTCCAAATCTCCCCATATATCTTTTTTGTTACTTTTTTTTTTTTGGTTTCTCAAGACAGGGTTTCTCTGTGTAGTCCTGGCTGTCCTGGAACTCACTCTGTAGACCAGGCTGGCCTCGAACTCAGAAATCTGCCTGCCTCTGACTCCCAAGTGCTGGGATTAAAGGCGTGCGCCACCACTGCCCGGCTTTTGTTACTTTTCAAGTTCCTGCCTCGTGTTCCATTAATTATTGTACCATACATATATTTTGAGCATGGTATCTATGAGAAATCTTTCAGATAGTCTTGGGCATAAAATATACCTTGGGGCTTTCACAAATGATATCATTACAGCTTCCAACTAATTTTACCAGGAGCTTTTTTGTTTTTCATTGCTTTTTTCAATTTTTAGTAATAGAGTTGGTTTCCTAAGATAGGAAATTTTTCCAGACAGCAACAAAGTAGCCATGTTGAAGTGAACCACTTTTTAACCTTGTGCCTTTGATTTTATTTTATGTTTAGCACCCTCTCCCCTTCCAGCAGCTCCATCCTTAGCATCTGTCTGTGTGGTTTCAGCCAGATCATCTTTCCATCATTATTTGGGTTTCCAAAACTTGAAGCTGGGTGTGACAGATATCTCCAAAATATGAATTAACAAGTTTTACTGATTTTTTTCCTTTTTACTACATTATAAATTAGTTTAAGTCTTTATAATATCACTATATTACATGTCATATGAATGGTACTGCACAGGGCCTTGAGCAATTGCTGAGAAGGAATTCACTGCTCTTCTTATCACCCTGAGGGATATCCTGAGTGTCCTTGCTTCTTGGCATAATTTGACAGGGTCTGTTCTTACCTTTTTGGTTGTCCAGTTTTTCTGTTAGTTCTGTACATGATGGTTATGCCCAAAAATGTAAGTAATTGTGCTCATGAAGATGTTTCAACTGGTTAGTCTAATGCTTTGTCTCAGATGATAGAAGCATGGTTCCTTGATGGTTTTCTCCAAACTGCTAGAAGACTGTTTCAGTGCCCCATATCCAGCATCTACTGCCATTCTTATTGCATAAGACAAGCAAGTTTAGAATTCAGTCACTGAGCATAGAGTATAAAATTTAAGTGTGAAATTTCCATGCTTGAAAAAAAAAATCTGTGTTCTTAAAACTTATCACACCGCAAGGAGAATGCTGTAAGTAATATGTTGCTCAGGTGTGTGAAGATAAATGTAAAATCACATAAAGTTTTGGGTTATTATATTATGACACATGATGAAAGTATTATGATACACAATTTATTTGATAGGCGTAGATACTATTTTACTTTTAGTCAGGATTAGTTGCTTTTTTCATTAACTCTAATACTTTTAAGAACAATATGTAAATGACTATCAGCATTTTAACACTGAGAAAACACAAGCGCCACCACTGCCTGGCTGAAATACGGTAATCTTTGAGTGAAAATTTGAGAACCTAGCAATTTAGAAAAAACTGTAGTCTGTAGCAGTTCTAATGCTCATTAGTATTTTAATGTTATTGAGAAATCTTCACAATAATCCAACTTTTGTTAATTTTCTCTCTAGGTTTACTTCTGTTCAGTTCTTTCCATAACATATTGGAGAAAAATTATTTAAGAATATAATTTGATCATATCCACTTCTTAATACCCCCTCTCTACTCTTCCTCTGCTGTTCCCATCCTCACCCCAACTTAATGTCCTCTTTATTTTTTTATATAAAAGAATCAGTTGTTTACAAGTTTGCCCATTGTGTCTGCCTCAGCAGTAGTTATGTTTTCCATGTCCTGCACGATTTGTCAGAATTGTTTCTCAGTATTTAGTGGTATTCATACTACTACAAACCACATTTTTGAACATTTTGAACTGCATTTAAAGGATTTATGTCTAATTATACGTCATTCCATCATGGAAATGGGAGCTCCCAGGGGTCTGGTTCGTTGACCCTGTTGTTCTTCCTATGGGGTTGCAATCCCCTGCAGTTCTTCCTTAATTCTTCCACAGGGGTCCCAGACCTCAGTCCAGTGTCGTATCTGCATCTATTCCAGTCAACTGCTGATAGAGCCTCTCAGAGGACAGCCATGCCCAGTGGGAGAGGATGCTCAAATCTTGTAGAGACTTGATGCCCCAGGGAAGGGGGATATGGGAGAGGGTGAGATGGGGTTGGATAGGTGTGTAGGGGGATAGGGTGAAGAACTCTGGGGTTGGTGGAAGACCAGGAAGGGGGGAAACATTTGGAATGTAAATAAATAAAATAATAAATAAATCCCATAACCTCCGAAAAAAGAAATATGTTATTTTTCATTGAATATGCATCATAGCTTATAATTATTCAAAACCTAGATAGTGTACTCTAGCATATATTTAGTATATTATATATTAATATTAATAACTAAATATGTTAATATGTAATATATGTTGATATAATAAGAAAATAAACATTTCATAATAATATATGCCTTAATGTGTGTATACATATGCACACACGTATGTAAGTATGTTAATATTAGGGGCATGAAAATACCATGGTATTATCATTAGGAATCATAGTTATGGGATGGAGAGATGGCTCAGCTATTCTTCCAGATGTCCTGAGTTCTATCCCCATCAACCACATGACCATCTATAGTGTGATCTAGTGCCCTCTTCTGGCATGCGGGTGTACATGCAGATAGAACACTTAAACGTAAGATTTAAAAAGTCATAGTTATGTACTCTACCTACTTGTATTGTTTGTGCTTCCATCTGACTGGAAGGACAGTGCTTTATTTACTCCAACAACATCATGAATACATGAGAGAGGTATTGCACTGGGACTTACTTTAATTTTATTTTATTCATTTTACACCCCAAATGCAGTATTCCCTCCCTCTTCCCCACCCCCAAGTCCCTCCCCTTCTTCTTTTTCCTCAACATGCCTTCTCTTTTCTCTTCAGAAAAGGGCTATCCTCAATGGATATCAACTGGCCATGGAATATCAAGTTGCAATAAGACTAGGCACCTTCTCTTCTCTTAAGGCTAGACAAAGCAATCCAATCCTGGGGAAAGGGTCCCATAGGCAGGCAAGACTTAGAGACAGCTCTCACTCCCAGTATTAGAAACCCCACAAGACTTGAGCTTTGTACAAGGGGATAAGAATGGATCAATTTTCATTCTTCTACATGTTGTCCTCCAGTTGAACCAGCACCATTTGTTAAAAATACTGTCCTTTTTCCACTGGACAGTTTTAGCTCCTTTGTCAAAGATCAAGTGACCATAGGAGTGTGGGTTCATTTCTGGGTCTTCAATTCTATTCCATTGATCTTCCTGCCTGTCTCTGTACCAATACCAGGTAGTTTTTATCACTATTGCTCTATAGTACAGCTTGAGGTCAGGGAAGGTGATTCCTCCAGAAGTTCTTTTATTGTTGCAAGTCTAAGTGGATAAAGGACCTCCACATAAAACCAGATACACTGAAACTAATAGAAGAGAAGGTGGGGAAGAGCCTTGAATACTTGGGCACAGGGGAAAAGTTCCTGAACAGAACTCCAATGGCATATGCTCTACGATCAAGAATTGACAAATGGGACTTCATAAAATTGCAAAGTTTCTGTAAGGCAAAGGACACTGTCAATAGGACAAAACGACAACCAACA
>NW_021604565.1:12515485-12516742 GCF_004785775.1 Grammomys surdaster
GAGGATCCAGCTATACCACTCCTAGGCATATACCCAGAAGATGCTCGAACATATAACAAGGACATATGTTCAACTATGTTCATAGCAGCCTTATTTATAATAGCCAGGAGCTGGAAAGAACCCAGATGTCCTTCAACTGAGGAATGGATTCAAAAAATGTGGTATATTTACACAATGGAGTATTACTCAGCTATTAAAAACAATGAATTCGAGAGGTTCCTAGGTAAATGGATGGAACTAGAAATTATCATCCTGAGTGAGGTAAGCCAATCACAAAAGAACACACAGGGTATTCACTCACTGATTATTGGATATTAGCTCAGAACCTTGAAATGCCCAAGATGCAACTCACAGGCCACATGAACCTCATAAAGAAGGAAGACCAAGTGGGGGAGATTCGGTCCTTCTTAGAAGGAGCAACAAAATACTCAAGGGAGCAAATATGGAGACAAAGTGAGGGACAGAAACTGAAGGAGGGGCCGTATGAAGACCACTCCACCTGAGTATCTATCCCATGTGCAGCATCCCAAAGGTAGATGCTGATGTGGAAGTCAGGAAGTGCATGCTGATAAGAGCCTGATATGGATATCTCCTCAGAGGCCTTCAAGAGTCAGACATATTCAGAGGCAGAAGCTCACAACTAGCCATTGAACTGATTATGGGGTTCTCAATGGAGGAGTTAGAGTGAGGACTGAAGGAGCTGAAAGGATTTGTGGTCCCATGAGGAGAGCAACAATACCAACCAACCACAGCTCCCAGGGTCTAAACCACCAGCCTTAGAGCACTTATGGAGGGATCCAGGGCTTCAGTTGAATATGTAAGAATGGAGGGCCCTGCTGGGCATAGGTGGAAGAAGAGAACCTTGACCTCATGAAGGCTGGACGCCCCAGGGGGTGGGAATTCTGAGGGTGGGGCGGTGGGAGTGGGGGAGTAGATAGAGGTTACATCCACAGAGAAGAAGGAGGAGGGGTCAGGAGATAGGGGGTTCCTGGGTGGGTGGGGGATGGGGTAAGGGGACAACATATGAAATGTAAATAAAACATCCAATAAAATAAAAAAGAAAAGAGAGAGAGAAAAAAAAAGAAACCCCACAAGAAGGCCCAACTATACAACTCTAAAATATGCACAGAGGGCCTAGGCGAGTCCCATGCAGACTCCCTAGTTGGCAATTCAGTTTCTCTGAGCCCTTGTGGGTTCAGGCTATTTGATTCTCTGGGGTGTGTGTGTGTGTGTGTGTGTGTGTGTGTGTGTGTGTGT
>NW_021604565.1:12516842-12526954 GCF_004785775.1 Grammomys surdaster
GAACATTTTGAGGGCTACAGTCATTAGGTAATAACTTATCATTCCTTTACAATCTAATGGGGCTGCCATTGCATGTGTGATCCCTTATTACCAAAATGGCGTGTCCTTTTTAAATTTTGATTTGCGTTCATGCCTGTAATATAGAGTTAGCTATTATAAAGTTAAATAACTCAGTGGCATTTAAATGTTAAATGTTCTGTCACTCTGTTTAGTTTTAAAGCAGTGTTGTCATTTTTATTTTAATTTGTAAACAGAATTTGGTATAAGTAGTTACTTCCCAGTACCTGCCAGCCACCAATCTTTCCATTCCTGTGGTTTTTCTATCCTGGATAGTCTAGATGTGGCTTCTTTAATTTAACATGACATTTTCAAACTTTATCCATGTTGTACCATATATCAGTGTTTATTTCTTCTTTGGCCAAACATTCCATTGTGTTTATATCCAATGATTTATTTCCCCATTCATTGTGGATATTCAAATTGTTCCCACCTGGGCTTTGTGAACAAATTCGACTTAACGCATACATACATATTCATACATGTGCACCTGACCATTTTTGTCCATTTCTTTTTAGTGTATACCTAGGAGAGGAATTGCTGTGTCATATGCTAAAGTTTTAGGGAGCCATTTAGTTTTTTTTTTAATAGTAACTGAACCATTTTCATCTCTCACCAGCAATGTTTGCAGATATAAACACTTACAGGTATTCTCTGTGTGTATGGTTTTCTGACATTTTATGGGCATGAATTGCTATACTTCATTGTAGTTTTGGTTTCATTTCTGGAATATGTTATGGTGTTCACCTGCCTTTCATACATTGTGGCCTTTAGTATACTGAGGCTTTTCCCTCTCTGGTTGGTATTTGGAGGAGTTCATGTGAAGACCTGCTAAGCCCTGGGTACAGACTTGTTGCCATTGACTTCTTTCCTGAAAATTTTATTACCCATTCTCCCAGTCTCCATTTTGTCCTTTTGGTTTGGAAGACTTTGCCAAAGATACACCCAGTCTTTGGATAGGTTCCTTCTGTGTGTCATTCTGGAAGATTCTGGAGGTAGCAGTACCATGTGACAGTTGTGAGAGACCTGTTAACTGTTTTTTCAAATTTCAGTGTTCACAGTCCTCTGTTAGCAGGTTTCTAGGATCATGCATAGTGTATATGATTCAATATTAAATAGTATGATTTTCTTAGGTTTTGTTTTTTTTCACACAAGTGAAATCATGGTTCAGTTACTCCATCTTGGTTCTAAATAGAATACTTTCATCTTTAAACAGGAGAAATTGAGGTTGAGATTGTTCCATTTCAGATGAAAACTGTTAAGATTGTTGTGAAGAATCTGCCTGAGACATCACCATTTGGGATGTTCAGTTTTTCTTTTTTCTTTTTCTGGCCCTTTGTTGACTGCTGTTGTTGGGTGTAGAGAACAATCAATGACTTCACTTTGTCAGTAATTGTGATATTGATACTATTTTTCTGGGACTAGAGAACTTTCTAAATTAAATTTGAATCTCTGCTACGACTACAGGCAAGAATTGAGAGATTATAGATAATAAAACTATATGCTTTGAAAGAAACCGACTGCATTGTCCTTACTTTTGTAGTGTTTTGATTCCCCTCAGTTGTAGTTGACATCTTTTTCCTCCTAGCAGCACTAGAAGGTTTTGTAGGATACACATATTAAAAAATAAGGAGTTTATGATATTAGGAAATATTTTAAACTATTCAAAAGGACCTTAGTAACCCTTACCTTAAAGGGTAGCATAGATGGTAAGTATTTAATGGCTTATGTGCCATAATTGCTGTTTCAGCTGCTCATTTTCCTCTTAGTGTTCAAAAGTTGCCCTAGACCTCAAACAATAAGTATGGCTGTATTTCAATAAACTTACTTTATGCAAATCAGACTGGCTTCCAGTCTGTGGGCTAAAGCATGTGTTAACATGAATAATTTTATTTCCCTTGTCAGTGTTTAGATTTAACCTTTTATAATTGCATTCCAGCTTTAGAATTAAACACCGCATTGACTAACCAGTGCTGTTATTTTCTTGTTGCCATTGGTAGAGATGACTTTATTCACCTTGGTGGCTACATCTGGCCGTGAGCGCACTGTGGACCCCAGGCTGTTACAGAGCTCCAGCAGTCTTGCCTTAGCTTCACTGGTATAATGGGAATAGGCATGGATCAAAGCTAAGATAGTTTTTAGTTATATGTTATCCTAAAGCTGTTTCTCATTTTAAACTGAGTGCATTTGCATTCTCAGTTGCTGCAGCCAGATAGTCCATTTAATATGCAAATCCAGTTTAGAAACTCACAGCCTCTACTTCTCTAATTCCCCATCGATTGTTTACATCCATGGTAAGCTTTTAAATCTTGTAATTATAATAGTACTTCATGTTCCCAGCATTTCAGTCTTACCTGTATCTTACTTTATAACTTTGTTACAGAGAAAAACCACAAAATCGAATCCTCTGTCGGGTGTGATTATACACAAAACAAAGCAAAGCCTTTGTACTGTACAGCAGTGATACTTCACACAGTGTTCTGTACAGTGAGTATAACAGCCGTGGTCTAGAGTATCATCAGAAGCTTCAGTAATATCCAAGTAGTAGACAGCTCACATAGTGATGCAAGTGGAGTTTTATCTTAGTGTTTTTACCCTCAAAAGCAAACCACTTAGGGTAGGAAATCGCTTAGTTTCAGGCCACTTTATGTCAAATCTGAAAGTGGGAATTTATTTTTTATTTATTTTTTTAATATTAAAAAATGAAATGAAACAATTAAAAATGCTTATCCAAGGATAACAGTTGTAGAGTTCTTGAACATAAAAAGAGCTGTGAACTTGAAAGATTAAAGGACATGACTTCCAGCTGGAATGGAGAGGAGTGTCTGGTTAGTACCCTAGGGGCTTCTGTGATGTCTGCCTCTCACTTTTAGGTGAGGGGTCAGGCAGTGATGTTTAATGTCAGGAAATATTTGGAGTAAAGATTACTATTAACAAAATCTTTAATATGAAAGGTTCTTTAATTAAAAATGCATAGTATCATCTCATTTGTTTTCTGTTATAATGATTTTGAAAGCATAATTTAAAACATAAAAACAAAACAACATAAAATTTTTGGTTTAAAACTTAGATACTATCTAATGTGGATGGCTCAACATTTATTCTAGTTAATTTAGAACACTAGTGTAATAAAATAGTAATGAGTTGACAGATGGCTGAGTAGGTATAAAAAGATTGCTACCTGGACACAAACCTGCACATTGTGGCTCCGACATGCAAACACAGTACTGAGTTGGCAGAAACAAAGGACTTGGGACATGGTGGTCAAGGTATTTTACTCTGTATATTTGAAATTTAGGCCAGATTTGGGAAATTGTATATATTCATCAAGATTAAAATGCGGAGTTATTTTTTGTATAAAATGAAGTAATAAAAAGCCTGAGTCAGTGGCTGGGTGGTGGTGGCACACGCCTTTAATCCCAGCACTTGGGAGGCAGAGGCAGGCGGATTTCTGAGTTCGAGGCCAGCCTGGTCTACAGAGTGAGTTCCAGGACAGCCAGGGCTGCACAGAGAAACCCTGTCTCGAAAAACCAAAAACCAAAACAAACAAAAACCTCGAGTCAGATACAAGAAAATTGACTATTAACTTTATAGTTGTGAAAAAAGCTGTTAGATTACATCTTGAGCTGATTTGGCAAAACTAACAGTAGGAAAATGTACACACACAATCTCTTTCTAAGAGACAGACAGACAGACAGACAGAGGTACACACATAGACTCACAGAGAGACACAACACCACACATACACACACACACACACACACAGAGAGAGAGAGAGAGAGAGAGAGAGAGAGAGAGAGAGAGAGAGAGAGAGAGAGAGAGAGAGAGAGAGTTCCCTGTCTATGTCATAATATATCAGGAGGAAAAGATATGCTCAAGACACATTGTCTGACTTTGAATTCAAGGCTAAGGGAAATATGTCGTTCCTTAATGTTGTAGTGTGTATAGAGTGTGTGTGAGTGTGTGTGTGTGTGTGTGTGTATCTCCCAACCTTTTATCCCAACCTTTTGACAACGTGTGTTTCCAAAAATTGGAAATAAACACTTAGTGTTTGAATGTATGGTTTTATGTGAGCCACATTCATTCATAGCTATCCTTTTCATCAGTGTGAAATAGTAGGTATGTTACTTTTCTCACACTTGTTTCCTAAAGCACCTATTGTCACCTCTGATCCCCTTTAGTGATATTATCTTCCTTGAGAAAACTGAGTTCTCAGTGACTAAAATGAACTGTAGAATGTTTATTAGTCAGTAAGAGAATTCAAATTCAACCATGTTAGGCTGATTCAGTGGCGAAGGGTATGCAGAACTAGGGATTTAGAGAAAGGGAAATACATCTCTACGTAAATAAGTGTTTAATGAGCGTTGTATCTAAGTACTTGATAGCAACATTGTTAAAGTCAGAAGACAGTGAAGACATCCTCGTTAAAAATACCCTTATTCCCATTCCTTCCGTTACCCCCGTGTCTCCTGTTTAATGAACTCATATGTGACCACGCTCACAAGATGAACTCCATTTTCTGTTTCTATTGTTACTGATTTAAAAAGACAAAAGTGATTTGAATGTATTTAGAAATAATTATATATTTAATTTTAAAAGCAGTGATTGTTTCTGGGTTCTTTGTTCTTTAGAGTTGGATTTTTGTCTTGTACATTTGGTTTTTGGCCTAAACCATTTCTCTCATAATCTTCTATAGAGTAATCTTCAGTAGATGAATTATTTCTGTCATTTTTGTGGTTTTGTCTTGTTTATCTGGTTAGTGCATAGGAATAGGTCGTTTATAACTATATTCTTCACAAAAAGAGGAATGTTATCTTTTTTCTTAAAAGTGCCTGCATCAGCAACATTTTACTTTCCTCTGGCAATGCGTGCATGCTTGAAATCCTGTGCATCCTAACAGTATTTATTACTTTTTCTTCCCTTACAGCTTGTTATTTTTGTATATGAATTGTAATAATTTCAAAATATTTTATTTTAGGTGCTGTATTTCTTTGCAGTGTAAAAGGACTCGCTGTTAACATTGACCCAGTATTATATACTTGGATCATCTATCAGCCACAGAAACGAACAGGTAGACATACACAGCAGGTGAGTGGTTCCATACGTTATGTCATCACATGCAACCATTCCTCTGCTGCGATGAGCTCCATGCCGCTGCTGGGGCTGAAGCTAAGACCAGATGCTGCCATTGCTAATGTCTCACATTAGAAAGCGACTGCAGTTAGATGATGCTGTTGATACTGATTCTGTCGTGGAGTTAGATGATGCTATTGTTACCGACTGCGATCAGATGATGCTGTCCTTAATGATATCAGTTTCTTATTTATGTGCTAGAATTTCTTTAGGCCCCTTTATGCCTTTCAGAGAAGAGCTATAATTTATAAGAAACCTGCAGTTCAACACAGTTTATCTGTTAAAGTAACTTTCTGCATACTTACTTGCTTTTAAGGCAGAAAGACTAACAACAGCAATCTTTCTGAGGAGTCCTATTTATTCTTGTTTTATTCTTACAGATCTTTGGATTTAACCAGTAAACCTGCTTTGAACTTTAACCTTGGTAATTTGATAGGTAGTACAAAAAAGTTTCTGATACATACTCATTTAAAACATGCAAAGTACAAACGAATAATAGAATAGGTAGTTTCTAGAATCATTAGATAAAATTAACCATTAAGTTTAATAAATCATTGTAATTTCTAGAATCATTAAATGAAATATTCAATGTAATTATGGAAAAATATGTTATTGTTCTCATTTTAAGTGAAGGTTTCTGAGGATTTTACCTATGGTAACAGTGTCTGTACATAGCATAATTTAGTCCTCTTGGGGTCGTATCTATGCTATATTGTATTATTTATTCATTAACATAATTTTGCAATATTCCATTTGAGATTTTTTAATTTTCCTATGATAAACTAATGCAACTTAGTAGGAGAAAAATAAATTCTACAATTATGAAAGATTAAAATATTAATCTGTGTAACCCAGGAAACATTTTTGTTCTTGTTTTTGGTGCTAGGGATTGAACCAACAAACTCATCGTGCTGTAAACAAATTCTACCACATTCCCAGCTGCATTTAGAGATTTTCAATTCATCTTCATTTCTATACCCCTTGCTCCCGTTTTACTCTTCATTTTAACACATAGTATAGACTGTTGAACTGCCTGCTAGACATGGAGCTTATAAAACTGTTGTCACTAAAAGCATCCCTCTGTCTAGAATATTTGATATATTTGAGGCTATCACAGAATATTTAGAGGCCAGTTTCAGTGATGGCTGTGTGTCTATGTGATGTCAAAACAAGAGGGGAGGGGTGCTTCTCCTAAGCAGATGGTGAGTGTAGGAAGGAGTGGGCTCAAGGAAGCAGCACAAGAGCCAGGCAGAAGCTTGTATCCACCTGAAAAGACAAGAAGGATCATGGCAGGGAGTATTCGGGGCTGAAGTAAATGGTATTCTAGACACATACAACAGTTAGAACCCAGTTCCTAAAAAGATTTTGTCTAGAATCCTCAGTACTTTGGTAATTGAGACTTCATCCTGAAGGATATTGAGAAACTGTTACAAACAGATTCCGATTTGAGAACACTTGCTGCAGTGCAGAGTTAGCAAGGTGTCAGATGGACTTTCTAAAGTGCGCTTTCTTAAGGGTATCAGTACACTTATGTTTAATCTGCAAAGGGAAGATTTTCTTTGTTGTTGGGTGGTCTTATTCCTGTGACTTCTGTTAATCTTATGTTTCATCATTTTCTCTGGAATTTAGTTTTGCTTTCTTATTTTTAGAAACACTCATTTTAATCTTTAATATGGCTGTAATTATCTGGCTGCCTGATTATTTTCTCAGGTATATAATGATGGGCAGAGATTGATGGATTTATTAGACTACTGGTTCTTAGTACAAAGCTGGCCTAGAATTCAATTCTCATGCCTTAGTGTCCATAGTGCTGGAATTACAGGCATGTACCTCTGTGCCTAAGAATTTAAAGTACTAAATATGTGTTAAATTTAATGAACTTAATATTAAGTATATCCTTATAATTAGATACACGAATACATGAGTTTTCACACTTTCAGGGTTTTCTTCTTAGGATAGCTTCCCGTTTATCTTCCTTTTTCTCTTTGCATGATTTGTGAAATTCGTTTGTAGTTGTTACAAGCATCACACTGAGTGACACTGCAGCCTGTACACCTCCCGGTTTGTATGACACACCAGGCTCACCACAGCTCCCACCCTTGCTTTCCCAGCTGTGCTTTCTCAGTTGTGGCTAAAGCCCAATATTCGATGGTTCTTTTCCATGAAGTTCAGCATTGATCTTTGATCCTATAGCAAAAAATACTAGTTTTTTTTCCTTTTTTTTTTTTTTGCCAAAAATCTGACGGGCTTGTATTAGACATCACTGGCAGTAACACCAGACTTCATTTCACTGAATAAAGAAGAAACAGCTGCTTCATTGTCCAGCTCTGCACTTCTGTGCTCAGTAGAGAATCATAATGCTTTCCAGCTTTCTCTAACTTTCAGTGGTATTCTATGCTTTCTAAATATGTTCGGATTATCACTTCATCAGACAAAGTAGAATTCTCAAAATATCTTCAAAAATTGGGCTGACCAAATGAATAATCAATAGTTATCTCTCCACCCTCAGTAACTTGAGAATTTTAGATTTGATTTTTCTCATTACAGTCTATGTTAACCTATATCGTTTTAGACTTGAACACAGAATTCTCAACTTTCATCTGAAAATACTATGGGGGGAAATCTAGAAATAACTAATTTATAAGCTTTAATTAATCGTTATTGCAGTATAATTGTTATGTTCTTTACTTTTGTTAGCCTTTTATGAAAATATAAATTAAATGTTACTATGTGAATTGTATTTATAGGAAAAAAGTAGTTCCATTGCCTCCCAGCACCCTTGAGCGATTGTTGGTTCCAGCAGCCAAGGGTGTTGATGCTTGACTTTGTATGTGCTGTGCCTGTGTTCACACAGCCTGCACACACCCTGATGTACACTTGATATCAATACAATACCTAATGCCTCCTGGAGTGCAAATGCTGGATAGAGCTGTTCCACTGTATAGTGTAGGGAATAGGGACAGGAGAAAAGAGCCCTGCAAGTGTAGTGTAGTGGCACACTGCCCAAGTGTGCTTGATCCACACTTGGCTGACTTCACAGATTGGGAATTCACATAGGCAAGGCTGGTTCTGTCTGCTGCGGAGGAGATCCTCTATACTATTGTATCATATTCCCTGAGCATAAGTGGGGATTACGTACGTATGAGAGAAAGGAGACGAAGAAAAGAAGTGGTGTGATTTACAACACAGCTTAAACCCCGTCTTACAAAATACTGTCCGTAGAGATGCCAGCTTTGACCTTTAGTGCTTCACAAAGATGAGAATTTCCTTCTGTTTTGTTTCTTTCAGCAGCCTGTGGTAGCTGTACCTCTTGTCACTACAGTTAACAGAAGGAAAGAAGATGAGCTGTCCATTGGAAGTGCCCCATTGGGAAAGCAGCAGTCGTATCAGGCCTCAGAATATGCCAGCAGCCCAGTCAAAACAAAAACAGTGACAGGTATGTGTCAGGACAGACGTATCATTTCTCTGAAGATTAGTTTACCTTATTGTTATTCATGTTTTATCAGAATATAATATGAATTATTGAGGGAGGAAAATAGTGAAAATATAATTCACCATCTTATCAATACATTCTACAATGAATGATTAGTCAATATATATATAATATAAAAATAAATATTGATGATTTTCCCATTCAAATTATTAGTGCTTTCTGTGGTATTGTTTTTGTCTTAGGGGAAATTTTCTGTCTTTAGTTCTTCCTAGCTTTAGAATCCTCATATGTTGTGTAAGTATACTTGAATATTTATATTTGGTAAACACCATAGGCATAATGTAATCTTTGTGAATTTTGCATCTTCTCTCTCAGATGCCCACCACTTTTGCCTCTCTTGGGAACTTAGGAATAATGTTACTTTTCTTGAGAATACACATTTTTTTTTTAAATTGGATGTTTTATTTGCATTTCATATGTTGTCCCCATCCCCCACCCACCCAGGAACCCCCTAACCCCTCACCCCTCCTTCTTCTTCTCTGTGGATGTAACCCCTACCTACCCCCCCCCACTCCCACCTCCCCACCCTCAGAATTCCCACCCCCTGGGGCGTCCAGCCTTCATGAGGTCAAGGATCTCTTCTTTCACCTATGCCCAGCAGGGCCCTCCACTCTTATATATACAGCTGAAGCCATGGATCCCTCCTTAAGTGCTCCCAGACTGGTGGTTTAGACCCTGGGAGCTGTTGGTTGGTATTGTTGCCCTCCTCATGGGGTCACAAACCCTTTCAGCTCCAGTGGTCTTCACTCTAACTCCTCCATTGGGAACCCCATGATCAGTTCAATGGCTAGTTGTGAGCATCTGCCTCTGTATATGTCAGACTCTTGCAGACCTCTGAGGAGACATCCATATCAGGCCCTTATCGGCATGCACTTCCTGACTTCCACATCAGCATCTACCTTTGGTGACTGCACATGGGATGGATACTCAGGTGGAATGGTCTTCATACGGCCCCTCCTTCAGTTTCTGTCCCTCACTTTGTCTCCATATTTGCTCCCTTGAGTATTTTGTTGCTCCTTCTAAGAAGGACTGAATCACCCCCACTTGGTCTTCCTTCTTCATGAACTTCATGTGGCCTGTGAATTGAATCTTGGGCATTTCAAGGTTCTGGGCTGGTATCCAATAATCAGTGAGTGAATGCCATGTGTGTTCTTTTGTGATTGGGTTACCTCACTCAGGATGATATTTTCTAGTTCCATCCATTTACCTAGGAACCTCTCGAATTCATTGTTTTTAATAGCTGAGTAATACTCCATTGTGTAAATATACCACATTTTTCAATCCGTTCCTCAGTTGAAGGACATCTGGGTTCTTTCCAGCTCCTGGCTATTATAAATAAGGCTGCTATGAACATAGTTGAACATATGTCCTTGTTATATGTTCGAGCATCTTCTGGGTATATGCCTAGGAGTGGTATAGCTGGATCCTC
>NW_021604565.1:12526964-12541171 GCF_004785775.1 Grammomys surdaster
AGGATTGGTAAAGATCTTTTCCCAATGTGTTGGTTGTCGTTTTGTCCTATTGACAGTGTCCTTTGCCTTACAGAAACTTTGCAATTTTATGAAGTCCCATTTGTCAATTCTTGATCTTAGAGCATATGCCATTGGTGTTCTGTTCAGGAACTTTTCCCCTGTGCCCAAGTATTCGAGGCTCTTCCCCACCTTCTCTTCTATTAGTTTCAGTGTATCTGGTTTTATGTGGGGGTCCTTTATCCGCTTAGACTTGAGCTTTGTACAAGGGGATAAGAATGGATCAATTTTCATTCTTCTACATGTTGTCCTCCAGTTGAACCAGCAACATTTGTTGAAAAAGCTGTCCTTTTCCACTGGACAGTTTTAGCTCCTTTGTCAAAGATCAAGTGACCATAGGTGTGTGGGTTCATTTCTGGGTCTTCAATTCTATTCCATTGATCTTCCTGCCTGTCTCTGTACCAATACCATGCAGTTTTTATCACTATTGTTTGAGGTCAGGGATGGTGATTCCTTGCAGGTGTGTGTATGTGTGTGTGTGTGTGTGTGTGTGTGTGTGTGTATATATATATATATATTGCTCTATAGTATATTTTTAATTGCTTTGCATAGTGAATAAATGCTAATATTCATTTTATGGATAAATTCCCTGCCCCTCATTTTTCCTTTTGAAGAGATGAGTTTTTTCTATGTTGCCAAGATAAGGCTCAACTTCAAACCAGCTTCTTGCCTAAGTCCCTGTTTGCTTTGGCTTTTCATTTCAACAAGAAACTGCCAGTATATTCTTCTGTTCTTATATAAGCAATGTCAGCACCAGCATGCAGGACATGCTGAATGGCTGGGAGCATATTAAGTACCCAGCAGCAGAGAATCTCTTACTCTTCAGGAAAACGTAGATTCTCCTGGTCTAGGAATCCCTCCCTAATGGTATGATGTGTTTGGCCAGCATTTAGAATGTGGTAAAATATATGCAGTGAATACAAAAACTTAGAAAACATAACGCTGCATAATTTTATCATTCATATATATGTCAAAGATAAAACAAGCAGAAACTATGACAAGGGGAGAAATCAATCAGCAAGAGCACATTGAGAAACAACATGGAAGAACTAGCAGCCATATCAGATACTTGTATTTTGAAGCAAATTTTATAACCATGTTGATATGTTTACTAGATTGAACATATTGATGAGGAAAAGATACACAATAAGGGTCATGGTTAGACTGTAGAGCTGAAAAATATAATAACCGAAATGAGAAGTGCAGAGGAACTAGCAGTGAATCAGATACTTGCTATAGGAGGGATCTCTTACCCTGCGGGCAGGTAGTAGAAAGGTTCCAAAATGAAGCTCCAAAATTTAAATGGAAAGAATATGCAGAGCTGTATTGAATTATGGGTGGTGGTTCCTTGTGGTAGTGACAGTATGTCTCACCGAAGATTGTGTTTGCATGAGTTTCGTGAAGCAGGCTGAGGGATGACCATTGTTAGGTGACAACTAACGTGGGATCATGTGTCTCAGGTAAGGTGCCCATAAGAAGGCCTGTAATTCAGGCCAGGAAGATACGTGATGACATGTTTGAAGAGTCACTCTTCCTGCCTTTCCTTGTGCAGCTATGTTCCTAGGTGGCATTTAGGGATGAAACTCTAATGTGGACGTAGTTTTCTTCTGGTACACACCTAAGTATTGTCTACAGATTTTGCCAAATTAAAAGAACCATCACTGCTACCTACCACCACCACCAACCACCGCCACCACTATCACCACCACCGCCACAGTCACCCACCACCACCACAGTCACCCACCACCACCACAGTCACCCACCACCAGGATTCTCAATAGTGTGAAATAATAGGTAAGCCTACATGAGTAAATCAAGTTTGTGAATCTAACTAAAAAAAGATACAGAGTGAGCATTAACTGTCCTTTAATTGACTCCGCCCCAACCTCAGATGGACTGTGGGAAGCTCAGTTTTGGAATCTTCAAAAAACTTGCTTGTAGTGGTGATATCTGAAGACAAAGCTGTATGTGATGGTGTTTGCATTTCCTCAGTAGATCACAGTGGAATAAATACGGTATGTCAAGAGAATATAGGGGAGGGAAAAACACCCGTTTTTTACTTCAGAAGATTTTTCATTTAAATATTAAGGAGAGGGACACAGCAGTAAAGGCATATAAGATGGAGGCAGTACAGCTACATAGTTATATCAGATGATTGAAACTCTGAAGATGAAGGCAGTGACTGGGACCGAACTTTCATAAACAGGGAGCCTGAGAAAACAGACTGTTGCTGTAGGCCAGGTAGCCGGAGGAGGGACTTAATTGCTGGGTAATGATGGGGAACCGAGGAAGTAGGAATGGATGGGCCGTACATAGCACTCTGAAAAACATGGCTTTTTAAACTCTTATGTATGACTCTCAGCATGGAAAGTGGGAAAAAGGGAAGGAGAGAGAGGGGAAGTGAGGGAGGAGAGAGGGAGGGAGGGAGAGAGTTGAAATTTACCAAGAGTGAGAGTTTAAGTATATTGAGAGATCACAGGTTCAAATGCAGTGTAGGGTATATTAAGCTGAGTCATGGATTTAATATTTAGAAATATTTTCCATTGAGATAGGGATAAAAAGAATACATATCATCAGTTTTGCTGTCATTCAGTCTTCAAACACGTATGTCGTCTAAGGACTGCTTCTTTTGAACTACTGTAGAGGGTGTGAGAATAATTTTATCAAGGTATAAGCTCTTTGCTGTTCATACATGAAATTTTTGCCTTCTATGAAGACAGAATATAGCATCTTTTCTTCTGTTTTTCTTTTTTCATTAGTTTAATATGTCATTCTAAAGTCTACAATTTAGTTAAACAAGAAGAAATCATAGCTAGGCAGTGGTGGCGCACACCTTTAATCCCAGCACTTGGGAGGCAGAGGCAGGCGGATTTCTGAGTTCGAGGCCAGCCTGGTCTACAGAGTGAGCTTGAGGACAGCCAGGGCTACACAGAGAAACCCTGTCTTCAAAAACAAAACAAACAAAAAAAACCCAACAACAACAAAAGAAGAAATCATTCTAGTCACAGGCAATGTGCATTTTTAGGATAATTTTAAATGTGGAGACTTCCAGTTTCTGTTAATGTTTCAATAGCATTGATATTTTCTAATATCTAATTTTAATAACTTGATTAAAAGCAAAATGAGTAACACCACCCCATTCAGTGTACATCAACAACAATTTCTCTTAAAGTGCTCAGGCTGTCCTTTAATTTGGTTAAGCTTGAATTTGTACAGATATGTTTCTAATTACAGTATGGAATTAGTAGAAAACATTAAAAACTACATTTTGTGGATTTATGTATATTAGATGTTAGTTACTTTTATCATGTAGTTTAGCTTAAAATTCCATTCATTTGTAATGAATTAGATATTTACTTTCATTGGAGAATATTAAAGAATTAAAGTTAGATATTAAATGTAATGTGCTGAGATCAAGTGTGGCTGAACAGTGTTTTCTCTCTTAGAGTAGAAAATGATTCTGTTTGAAGAAGTTTCCCTTGGGCTAGCCTGTCCCCTCCCTGCTATACGTCATAATGGCAACCCAAAATTCCCTTCACCAGAAGAACCCTGGAGTTTGTTAGACTTCCTTAGAAAGCCTGGTGGCCTTAAAGCAGCTGCACTGGAAACATGGGGAAGCAGTGCCCATATGGACATCTTTGCCACCAGGCGGGACATCCAGGACCAGGGATGGACTCAATCTAATTGAGTTGTTGGCCAAGGTTGTTTTAGGAACCTTACAGAGTAATAGTTTTCCATGTGACTTTTTAGTGCTACATTAATAACATGAAAGTAAGGTACTTCATTATTTTTACATTTTTAAAAATACTTTAAGCACTTCAAGATTTTATTGTTAATTCAGTTTATTTTAATGGTTAGTTTTAGAGATACCACCTCTGAGAAATTTAGATTCAAGATGGGAAACATTGAACTCAGGATACCTTCTTCAGTTTAACTGATAAGTTTTGGAAAGTTCTGTTGCCACCAGGGTAAGGAATTACCATCTTCCAAACACAAAATATATACTCCAGTTTAATGGAAAAGAGCTGCCTTTTTTCCTTTTAAGCTAAATTTATATTTAGGGCTCGTGTTTGGGTATGTCTCTTTTCTATGTCTCCTTTTTAAGGGTTGGGGTACTGTGTTCACACAGATGTAGGTACCTGCAGATCTCAGAGTTGGAGCTCCAGGCTACCCATTGTGGTTGTGAGAATGGGACCTGCTGTTAACCACTGATCTGTCTCTCTACCACACAGGAATCCTTTAAAAGTGTGTGTACATACTATGATAATGTAATTAAAAAATGTTAATAACATTTGTAAATCTGCTTGGCCATGACCTAGTAAAATATAATAAATTAGAATTATTGGAGAACAAATGAAGAATTGAGGGTGCTTGCCATTTCCTTTTTGTTGTTGAATGATCGTTCTTCTTTCAGTCAATTTTAGTCCATTGTAAGGGCAGTGTCTCTGCTCTTCTTAGGCAGTTTGCTCTGTGGATCCTCTCTCGACCATTAGAGTCTGCAGTTACAAGAGGGCTGCAATGGCCACTGAGCGTTTACATGGGTTCTGAGGATTTACACTGTTTCTCTTGCCTTACGTATTTTGTATTCATGTGTGTATGGGATAGGGTAGCACTTCCACAGCATGTGTGTTTTATTCTGTCCTGCTGTGTGTTTATCTCAGTGTGTGGGACTTGAGTCTTCAGGCTTGATAGCAGATGTTTTTACCTGCTCACCTAGTTCACTAATAAGTAAATTTTGTTTTGTTTTCTAAAGTATGTTTAAAGGTGATCTCTTTTCTTTACATTTATGTATTCATTATTTACTGGGGGATGGTAATGTTGCCAAGTCATAAACCCTGCAGCCATCTTGAGAGCCTTGTGACTTTACAGCTTTTTGTCTGCAATTTTCTGACATAGGGAAAGGCTCCAATGTCAGTATACTTAATCAAATACCAACAAACTGCATATCTTTTTCATAAATAGGTAAAGTATAAATAGATAATAAATAATTTGCCCAGTACTCTTTGTAGGTTTTGCATTTTATATACCTATTTTAAAGAAAATGGCTACTTTTTAATGTTAGTGTCTAGTTTTTTTTTTAAATTTTTCCGGGGCTAATTTTGGGGCTAATTAAAAAGATCCAATGACTGGGTCTGCTGTTTATTGCTCATTAAGTTGATCATTGTTTATACAGACGGGCATCAAGGAACAACATAAGCAATACGGTTTCTTATGAGTCAGGACCCAAGAGCTCAGGAAGCCTATCAAGGAAGGCTGGCTTCTCGTGAGTGTGTGCCCACTGAAACTGAACCCCACCCACTCTGCACTGTATACTCTTAGCTGACTTGACTGTACATTCAAACAGCTGCATAGAACTAGAGCTGGGAGACGGCTAGCAGCCTGGCAACATGTTGCAGTTACAGATGAAACTCCTGCACAAGAAGATCGAAAAGTGGAACGCCAAGCTGCGGCAGCAACCTGAAGCTGCAAGAAGCATCAGACACGAGCCTGTCACAACCTCAAAATGGAGATGTGCCTAAAGAAACAGGAAAAGGTGGAAAAGCTAAAAAGGCCCTAAAGCATTCTGTGACAGTGGGCTCCGTAGAAGCACAAAGTGCAGGCATGCCTGAGGAGACTGTGGAAAATGCCAAAGTTAAAAAGTCACCCCAAAAACTTACCACTTTAGTCAATGGAGAAGCAGCAGCAACACCGTCTCCTGATTCAGAACTAAAATAGGAAAAGAAGAAAAAGAGGAAAGTGGCAAATGACGCCAGGCCTGATACCAAAAAAGTAAAAACCGAAGGACTGACAGGTGCTTTTGAGGACACTTCATTTGCTTCCTTGTCTAATCTTGTCAATGACAATATCCTGAAGGCCATAGAAGAAATGGGCTTCAAGGGCATGATGGAGATCCAGCATAAAAGTATCAGACCACTTCTGGAAGGCAGGGATCTTCTGGCCGCTGCAAAAACCGGCAGCAGCAAACCCCTCACTTTCCTCATCCCTGTGATCGAGCACATTGTCAAATTGAAGTTCATGCCCCGGAATGGAACAGGAGTCCTGATTCTCTCTCCTACCAGAGAACTG
Organism: Grammomys surdaster; assembly: GCF_004785775.1. Classification (NCBI taxonomy): domain Eukaryota; kingdom Metazoa; phylum Chordata; class Mammalia; order Rodentia; family Muridae; genus Grammomys; species Grammomys surdaster. The sequence continues at coordinate 12,533,088 of NW_021604565.1, forward strand.
GCCATGCAGACCTTTGGTGTTCTTAAGGAACTGATGACACACCATGTTCACACGTATGGGCGCCAGCAACAGGTCTGCCGACGTGCAGGAGCTCCTCAATGGGATCAACATCATCGTGGCCACGCCAGGCCGGCTCCTGGACCACATGCAGAACACGCCAGGGTTTATGCACAAGAACCTGCAGTGTCTGCTTATTGAAAACTGAAACTGAACCTTGGACTGTTTCAAGTAACGAAGGAAATCCAACTCAGTTTGACTTTTCCTGATCTAAAGTTTCTGATATCCAGTCTCAGCTGGAAAAGCTGATAGAAAAGAACTACTTTCTCCACAAGTCTGCCCAGGAAGCATACAAATCCTACATACGAGCATATGACTCCCACTCTCTCAAGCAGATCTTCAATGTGAACAACTTAAATTTGCCTCAGGTTGCTCTGTCCTTTGGTTTTAAGGTCCCTCCTTTTGTTAATCTGAATGTGAGCAGCCATGATGGCAAGCTTAAAAAGAGAGGCGGTGGCAGGGGATTCGGCTACCAGAAAACAAAGAAACTAGGGAAGTCTAAGATCTAAACACATCAGTAAGAGACCAGCAGACCACAGGAGTTCTCTCACTGAGGCAATCTGCCTTCCACCTGGACTGACTTTGCCCAACTTCCCCCCTCCCCCCAGTACCCTTTAAAAAGGAACTTTTATCGCATTTAGAATCTTTCTGTCTTTACTATGATGATAGTATTTTATTTTTAAATACTCCATAAAACAAAAACAAACAAACAAAAGAACTAGAGCTGGAAGAAGAACTAGAAGCAGCCACAGCCAGTCTAACTGTTCCTTCCCTATCTTAGGATGTCACTCTTCTTCTGCTGAGGTCCTTTTGCTGTACTTCAGTGGGAATTCTAAAGAGATGTGGAGAAGTTGGTAAACCCTGAGCCCTTGAGATGCCAAGGCTGGACTAAGACCTACAGGTTTATTATGTTTTGAGACCTGAGAGCTACAACATAACCCTTCAGTCTTTAGAATCCTCTTCTGTTTCTAGTGTTCATTGGGACATATTGCTATGGGTTGTTTGTGGTTGTTGTTTTGTTTTGTTTTTACCACCAGAACCTTGGTATATGGAAACTGTTGCAATTTCTGGATTCTAGTTCCAGTAAAATGTTGAAGGAAACCAGCAGCTGATCGGGTCCTCTAGGTTACAGCTCTCAAACAGATCTTAGGCCCTCATCTCCATAGCAGTCTTATCGCTGTAACGTTACAGTGATTTAACAGTATTCTAACAATACTTAACGTCCACTTTAATGCTCCAGGCACCGTTGTGTCCTTTAAGGATGTTATACTTCTAGAGTATCTACAGCTATTCTTTGAAACTACAGGCAAAGAAGATAAAAGAATCTGGTAAGCTCAAAGGCACCTGACCGTACCAGATTGGATCCTGATCCCTGTGGATCCAAGTTAGTCTGAGAAGAGAATTGGCTGGGTGAAGAAAGTATCAGAGGTCTGGAAGAAAGTTGATAATACCTCTAGATTTGGACTCAAGCAGAATGAGGAAGATAGTGACTAGTGGGTGTGGCAGTGGGAGGTCTGTGAGCTATATTAAATAGGAACCCATAGGGGAGCTAGTTTCTTATAAGGAAAGAAGGCTAGGAGAGAAGCCAAAGGATGTGCAAGCATCTGGAGATCTGTGCAGACTGGATACTGAATGGCTAGGTTGGGGAAAGCATATTTTTAGCAGATTGTCTGTTAGTTGATACGTCATTTCTGTAATGAGGATTGCATATTTTGAAATTAGAAAGACTAATCACAAGAGAAAGAAACTATTATCAAAAGGTTGTTATTGATTTCCATAACCAACATGGTCAGATAGGCAAAACCAGATTTTTTCCTTAGCATGACTTAGTGCCAGATACTCTTCACTGACAGGACTTTCTTTTCGTATTGGCTTATCTTTCTTTTAGTGATACAGATTTCTTGGCTGTAGCAGTGGACATGGCTATGATAACCTTAAGCTCACATTCTTAATGCTTTGTGATTAAAGCAAAACAGATCTTGTTTAGTGTCTATTGAAAGTATACCTTAGTAGAAATTTGTCTGACCTGCCCTGTCTTATGTGGCCTTTCTTCCATACTTGCTTCAAATCAGGAGATTAGTTGTTGATGACAGTCCAGTGTTATCACAGCATGTTTCTAAGTATAGCATGACATAGGATACCATGACATTAAAGGGCAGCATACACATGGCCCAGAAATATAATGTTTTTAGCTACTACAGTTTGTTTTTACTAATGTTTCATTTATTGATTAGGTATAGCACAGTTTAAAATGAGCATATAACATAGGCTGGAATCACACATTCTATTCTGAGAAGAATTGAATAATGTGGATATTATGCACATGGCTATGGGGAGTAGAGTACATAATCTAAAATAGGTATGTTACACTTAAGTCGGATTGAGGTCTCAAGCAAGAGCCCTACAACAGAGCCATACCTCCAGCCATGTTTTTTTTGTGTGTGTTTGCTTTGTTTTGTTTTCCTGAGAAGGGGCTCATCCTATGTAGCTCATCTTGGCTTGGATTCATGGTCTTCCAGTTTTGACTTTAGACTTCCTAGTGCTGGAACACAGGCTTTGAAACTCTGCCTTCCTATTTTGATTTTTGACCTACAGTTTATTCAGTCAAGGGAAAGGAATTAGGACAAGTATTTGTTGTGTATAATTTTGAATTGCTCAGCTCTGTTTTGTATAATTTATTTCCCAGCTTTATCTGTTACATTGTAAATTTTCTCCCAGAAATCCATTAACTTGAGCTATTAAAGAAATGATTCGAACTATAATGTCAGTTAGCTATAAGGTTCTTTGAGAACACATTGTGGTGTTAATATAAGTACATTGGAAGTGTCTCAAATATGGAACTCTTTGGGAATGTTACTCTAGTTTTTATATGAATTGGCAGGAACTCAGCAAAAATTCAAAATTTTTAATGCAGTCTTCCCACTCCCTTCTAGCAATCAGAATGAAATTATAGTTTCCAGATGAAATTCCAAATGTCACATAGTGATGATGACATATATTTTCCTGGTTGGCTCAGCATGAGATGCAATTTTACATGCCATGTCACGCTGACTAGCAGAATCCAAAAGCCATTATTTCCCAAGGGCCTGTCCAGAGTGATAGCATCGGATGTCATTTGTTTTATGATGAAAAGTTGCAAGCACTATAAGCCGTTCGTCACATGTTTCTTAGAGCTGAAAATACTATCTAGCCATTAGACATTAAAAGCAATTGTAAAGGTTACTTTCTCCTTGAGTTATTTAAATGTGAATTCTCAAGTGAAGTCACCAAAAATAATCATTGTAAAATGCAGATAGAATGTAAGTAATATATGGGGCATAGTCAATATGTAAAGGCTAAATATATATTTTTGACACTAAACCCAATTCATCTCAAACTAACAGCACATACCCTGATTTACTTCAAATATAAAATACTAGTAACTATTACTAATAACATGGTATATGCCTGTTTTACAAGTTTCTTTTGCTACAATGAAACACGATGACCAAGCAAGTAGAGGAGGAGAGAGTTTACTTGGTTTATACTTCCATATTGCTATTCTTTAGTAGGAACCTGGAGGCAGGAGCTGATGCAGAGGCCATGGAGGGTGCTGTTAGCTGGCTTGTTCCTCCTGCCTTGCTCAGCCTGCTTTCTTATGGAATCACCCAGGATGAGTTGGACCCGGGCCCTCCACCCTTAATCACTAATTAAGAAAATGCCTTAGGATCCTTCCAGTTTCCATCTGCACACGAGGCTGCCTGTGCCACAGGTCTCCGTACCCAAATCCCACTGAGAAAGAGTTAGCTGGTCTCCCAGGAGTGCCAACACACATGTGAGCACAGGTAAGGCTACTACTTCTGCTCAAATTCCTCAGCCCAGAGCCTTCAGGACACTGGAACCAAGGAACAGCCAGGGACAAGATCCTTCTGGTTTCTGTCTGCACCCAGGAGCTAACCCTGTGCCACAACTCTCCATAGCCAAATTCCTCCCAGAGAGAACTAGTCTCCCAGGAATACTGACACACAGGCTTGAAGGAGGGACAAGCCACAGTCACAGACAGCAAGACCAGCTAACGCCAGAGATAGCCAAATGGCGAGAGGCAAGGGCAAGAACTTTACCAACAGAAACCAAGGCTACTTGATGTCACCAGAACCCAGTTCTCCCACCAGAGCGAACCCTGGATACCCCAACACACCAAAAAAGCATGACGCTGATTTAAGATCACACCTCATGATGATGATAGAGCACTTTAAGAAGGACATAAACAACTCCCTTAAAGAAACACAGGAGAACACAGGTAAACAGGTAGAAGCCCTTAAAGAGGAAACACATAATCCCTTAAAGAACTGCAAGAAAACACAACGAAACAGGTGAAGGAATTAAACAAAACCATCCGGGATCTAAAAATGGAGATAGAAGCAAGACATCACAAAGGGAGACAACCTTGGAGATAGAAAACCTAGGAAAGAGATCAAGAGTCATAGATGCAAGCATCACCAACAGAGTACAAGAGATAGAAGAGAGAATCTCATGTACAGAAGATACCATAGAAACCATTGACACAACAGTCAAAGAAAATGCAAAATGCAAAAAGCTCCTAACCCAAAACATCCAGGAAATTCAGGACACAATGAGAAGACCAAACCTAAGAATAATAGGTATAGAAGAGAGCGAAGATTCCCAACTTAAAGGGCCAGTAAATATCTTCAACAAAATTATAGTAGAAAACTTTCTTAACCTAAAGAAAGAGATGCCCATAAATATACAAGAGGCCTACAGAACTCCAAATAAACTGAAAAGAAAAAAAAAATTCCTCCCATCACATAATAGTCAAAACACTAAATGTACAAAACAAAGAATATTAAAAGCAGTAAGGGAAAAAGGTCAAGTAACATATAAAGACAGACCCACCAGAATTACACTAGACTTCTCAAAGAGATTATGAAAGCTAGAAGATCCTGGGGTAGATGTCATACAGACCCTAAAAGAACACAAATGCCAGCTGAGGCTACTATACTCAGCAAAACTGTCAATTACCATAGATGTAGAAACCAAGATATTCCATGACAAAAACTAATTTATACAATATCTTTCCACAAATCCAGTCCTACAAAGGATAATAGATAGAATACTCCAACACAAGAAGGGAAAGTACACCCTAGAAAAAGCAAGAAAGTAATGTTCTTTCAACAAAACCAAAAGAAGATAGCCACATAAACATAAAAATAACATCAAAAATAACAGGAAGCAAAAATCAGTATTCCTTAATATCTCTTAACATCAATGGACTCAATTCCCCAATAAAAAGACATAGAATAACAGACTGCATATGTAAACAGGACCCAGCATTTTGGTGCATACAGAAAACTTACCTCAGTGTCAAAGACAGACACTACCTCAGAGTAAAAGGATGGAAAACAATTTTCCAAGCAAATGATCCCAAGAAACAAGTTGGAGAAGCCATTCTAATAAAGAATAAAATTCATTTTCAACTGAAAGTTATCAAAAAGGATAAGGAAGGACACTTCATACTCATCAAAGGAAAACTCTACCAAGAAGAACTCTCAGTTCTGAATAACTATGCTCCAAATGCAAGGGCACCCTCTCTCATAAACTTTACTAAAGCTCAAAGTACACATTGCACCTCACACGACAATAGTGAGACACTTCAACACCCCACTCTCATCAATGTACTAAATGGATTGTCTATAGAACATTTCATCCTAAAACAAAAGAATGTACCTTCTTCTCAGCACCTCATGGCACCTTCTCTAAAATAGACCATATAGTCAATCACAACACAGACCTCAACAATTAGAAGAAGATTTAAAGGATTGCTGTTTGAGTTGCTGGCCGAGTTTCATGAAAAAATGTCTTAGTGGGTTTGGGTTTAGGATTAGGACAAATTTCTAACATATTGAAAGTGATCTACACATACTTGTCACATTTTCACTCTGTGTTTGTGAATTGGTGTACTCAGCATTGATAATTACAAATTAAACAACACTGAGAACATGGCGCATGTTCTTCATCAAACACTACATTGTTGATAGTTTTTATGCTAAAATAGGTGAGGATATCCAAGTCATACTAGGTAAATTTGCTTTAATATTAATGCAATAATCTTATGCATACCAAAAATTGTTTGAAGTAAGCTTCTTCATGGTCCCTCTTAGTGACTGTTCATTTGTATGTGTGTCTCTGTGTACCTGTGACTGATAGCTGACTTACTGGATCTGAGTGTTAGTGTATCATTACTGTACAATGACAAACAGAGTGCACAGATGTGCGAGTTGTGTATTTAGAACAATGGCAGCAGTGAAGTGTGCCGTGTCATACAGGCCAGAATATGTCCGACTGGGAAATCTTGGTTAGTTACTAACTTTTAGTTATTGTACATTCAAAATGCTCATCTTTTTTTCCATTTTCTAACCCTGCACAATTAGTTATGTGGCTCCATGTGATTCCACAGATTCTAAACACAGATTCTAAAGCTGAGACCTGACCTATGCTCTCTGGAACCTCCTTTTACTGACACACCTAGAGGCATGATTTACAAATCTCATTTATTTTTCATTCAAGTAAAATAATATTAAAAATTAGCAGCCAGGTATAAAATATTGACACTAGTTTCATAGTTTTAAATAAAAATCTGATATAGGCTTTATATGGAAACATTTTCAATTTTTTTTTTTTTATTGGTTTGTCTTGTTTTCAAGTCAGAAGTAGTTTGTGAATACACCTTTGTGAGATATTTTCATTTTCTTTCCATCCTCTTTCCTTTCATTCTCCCACATCTCAATTTTATTTGGGTTATATATTCTCATATATTTCTTATCTATATAATTTTTTAAAAGAAATACCATTTTATATGCTGGTGAGATGATTGCTTTTGCATAAAGATGCTTGCTACTAAGCTGGACAGGTTGGTCTATCGTCGGGAGCCATGTGGTATAAGGGGAGTAGCTCTCTGTCCTCTACATCTGAGGCATGATGGCATGTACTCCTGTACACACACATACACAAATAAACAATAATGTGTATGTACTATTTAGCTATAGACACCCGTAACCATATAGGTGATTAGCACTTTATTCTAGTTTTTTGTAGTATCTTCTTGAATAAAATAATTATGTGAGATACTATATAATCCCTGTGTTGAGAATGTTGTTTGTCTCAGGTATGTAACTTGAAAACAAGTCCTTTTGGTCAGCTTAGTGTTCCTTAGTCATGAGGCTTTACAGTGTGTGATGAGTTTTGTTATGTTTCAACTATTTCTTCTGCCTCAAGTCTCACAGTTCCCCCCCAAGCTTTCCCTTTTTTCACTATCTGTTAGGAAGCATTGACTTCCCTTTTGATGTGTTTAGTTGATCATCTTCTCTGTTTGCCTATAGTGGTTTGAACAGTTTTGGCCCCCATAAATTCATGTGTTTGAATGTTTGGCCATATGGAGTGGCACTATTAAGAGATGTGGCCTTGCCGGGCAGTGGTGGCACACGCCTTTAATCCCAGTACTTGGGAAGCAGAGGCAGGTGGATTTCTGAGTTCGAGACCAGCTTGGTCTACAGAGTGAGTTCCAGGACAGCCAGGACTATACAGAGAAACTCTGTCTCGAAAAAACCAAACAAAACAAAGAGAGAGAGAGAGGAGTGGGGGGAGAGGTGTGGCCTTGTTGCAGGAAGTGTGTCAGCATGCTTTGAGGTCTCTTGTGCCCAAGCTATACCTGCTGCCTGTGAATCCAGATAACCCTTAGGTCCTTCTCCAGCATCTTTTCTGCCTGGATGCTCCCCGTGCTTCCTGCCATGATGATAATAGACTAAACCTCTGAAACTGTAAGCCAGCACCAATTAAATGTTTGCCTTTATAAGAGATGTCTTGGTCATAGTATCTCTTAACAGCAATAAAACATTACATATGACTGTTCTTTGTTTTAGTAAGTATTTAAAATCAACCACTTGTTAATCCGACTATCTAAGCTGCAGCGGCTCTGCCTAGCCCAGCTGCCATGTTTCTCAGCCGGAGGCCACGTGTGTGCTGCAGGTAGA
>NW_021604565.1:12541571-12560889 GCF_004785775.1 Grammomys surdaster
CCTCCCCCCTCATTTTCCTCTCCTGTCTCCTAGCTCTTCCTCTTCCTTTTTCTCCTCTCCTTCTTACTCCACCTCTTCCTCTCCTAACTCCTCCCACCTTAGCTCCTCCTACAGTTCTTAACATATTTCTTCTCTAAGATGTTTAGCAGACTGAATTTGTAAAACTTACTTAGATCAGTGGTTGTAACCCCTTTGTGTGTGTGTCTGGGGTAGTGTCCAATGACCCTTTCACAGGAGTTGCTAAAGACCATGGGAAAACATAAATATTTACATTGTAATTTATGACAGTGGTAAGGTTACAGTTATGAAGTCGCAATGAGAATTAATTTATGGTCGGGATCATCACAGCAAGAAAAACTGTATTAAAGGTTCATTTCGCAGCATTAGAAAGTTTAAGAACCACTGTTCTAGAGGCTTCTAATTTTTATCTGTTAAATTTTCTTTTAGATGATTGAACTGTGTTAAGTCCAGATGTTGTCTTTGTTGTAAATGCATCATTGGACAACTTATTTCTCATTAGCATAAGTGAGAAACAGAGATGGGCACATTTCTTTTTGATTACTTATATATCAAATAAAAATAAGGGTAGAAGGTATATCTCAGTACTAGTGTCCTTGCCAAGCATGTAAAAAAGGCCCTGCACTCAGTATTGAGTTACTCTCTAATGAGGAAGCATGCACTATAGATAGGTACTTTACACAAAGGTGCAGTGTTTTAGATTAATATCAAAATATGCTGTAGAGAGATTTCAGTAAAGATACATATTAGTTACAAAGTGCTAACTAACATAAATAAAATAAATACATATGTCCCTTCAGTGAAATAAATATTATCTTTGTATCACATCTGTGTTGAAAGTCATAAACATGTAGTGGATAGTTAGAAGTACATCTTTAAAGAAAAACTGCTAGAGGATTGGACTTTCTTATTGGAAGCCATCCTCATGTTTTGCCTAAGTCCCATATCTAATGGATCCTAGTGATGACACCTCCCAGTTTATGGACTGTAGATGATAGGTGACATGACTTGGACCAGGAAAGGCATAATGTTGAGAAGTATTTACTGTGAGAACTGGGTTGTTTCAGATGACCAAGTGCCTTTTGATTCTTTGAGATAATGGCATAACCTTGGTGTTATGAGATTCTCTGATATCAAGTATAAGCCACTTGATATTGAATGTTACTATTTTCTTCACCTGGTTTTCGATACTGAAAAGTTAATCATTTGCAACTAAAGTCATTTTGAAAACCCCCAAAATAACTAATTGGTAACAGATTTCCAGTTCAGTCTGAACATGGTAAGGTAATGTTTTGGTTTAATAACAGATTGAAATTTAATAGCAAAAGTATTGTCATGTAACTCTGTGGCCTAAATTTTGTTAGGTATGTTTGTATGTGGATGGATGCATGAGTTTGTGTATTTCTGTGCGCACAAGTCAGCCTTGGGTTTCATTCCTAATGGGTTGCCCATCTTTGTTTGCTTTTTTGTTGTGTAAATTTGAACTTTTTAGGAATACTTCTTAATCTTTTAAGATTATAATACAATTACATCCTGCCTTCCTTTGTGTTATATTACTTTTTTTGAGAATTTCAAAATAAAATTTTAAGCAAATTTTAAGCAAAGTCATCAGTACCTTGAATTCATCCCAGATCCACTCCTCTTTTCCCTACCTACTTAACTTTGAATCCTGTTTGTTTCTTTCTCTCTTTGTTTTTCGAGGCAGAATTTCTCTGTGTAGCCCTGCCTGTCCTGGAACTCACTCTTTAGACTACATCATCTTTGAACTCATAGAGATCTGCCTGCCTCTGCCTCCTGAGTATGGGGACTAAGGCAGTACACCCCCACCACCATGCCGAATCCTATGTCAAAATACCCACTTGAGACATGTCTCTCACTGATCTGGAGGGCCCCAATTATGCTAGGGTGGCTGGCCAGTGAGGCAAAGGAATTCCTGTCTCTGCTTCCCATTATTGGATTGGAAGCACATAGGACCATGCCTGGCTTAAAGTGAATTCTGGGAATCTAACTCAAGCTGCACGATTGCACAGGAAGTGCCTCCTAGCCGAGGACTCTCTCCACCCCGTCTGCACTTCCACTCTTGTATCATTTCTTCATTTCATCTAATTGCAAGTAATGTGCGCAGAAAGATTATTTTGTAGTGGAATCATAAGAAGATTGGGGATACAAGCCAGATTTTATAACATAATCACTACCATGTGCTGTACTTTATCACTGTGTTCTGCTGTCTCTGTGGACAAACACCATGATGAATTTATGTTATGTTCTATATGTACAAATTCTGCAAGTTACAAAAGACCAAATCTAATAGAAAATCACTGACCATTTCTTAGAAGAAATGACATTTCAAATAGAACTAATAACTTGATCTTTAGTAAGAAAAGACTATAGGCAAATTTCAGACATGTTAAACTTGAACAGTTTTTTTCTGTATATATTTAATAAATAGTTAAACTTTTGTCATTAATCAGTATGTTCATAATATTTTCAAAGACTGATTTATACATATTTATACATTTAAATGAATAGTATTTTGAGAGGAGATTATCTTTTTTTGATGAGTATACTGATACTGAGCATGAGTAAATTACTTTTCCTAATCATATAGTAAGTGCTACAGCTAACCCACTAAGTTAAATTTGCTCACAGTACAGTATGTTTTTCAGAGCACATAGATAAATAAACATGGTAGTCAGTAGTGGCAGTGCACCCCTAAAAGCAATTGTTTATGTTATTTTGAACTAATAAAATTTAATGTCTCAAAATTACTTTATTCAGTGCTGAAACAGAAAATAAATGTCTAACATTACACTGTGATAAATGTAACTTTAATACATCTCCAATAAGAATAAGTAAATTGCTTTAAGAATTATTTGGGAAATGGTAGAAATGATGCATTCTCTATGCATTTGATTATATAAGACATCACTGTACACCATTTGAATAACAGGAAGTGTACATAGTGGTTGAATGGGTAGACCCTGAGGGCTTAGTGTCTAGACTACCATGTTTCTGTTTCCACCTTCTATGTAGGTAACTTGGAATAAGTTAATTAACCTCCTTGTGATTAATTGCCTTAACTGGCAGTCTTGATGTGTCTGGATGTATGCAGTCCTTCTGGGCTGTTAACAGCTATAATGGTTGATTATTTGTATGTGTAGTAGGTATTGTAAAGGTTTCAGTAATGTCCAGACTAGCAGAGGTTTATACAGAATATTTATCCTGCTCATAAAACGATACTGAATTGTAGAACTCATTATTTTACTTCCTCACATAGCACATGACACAAAGGTGCACTATTATCTATTAGAAAATATGGTGTATTGAAAATAGTATAACCAAAATAGTGAACATTTATATTTTTAATAACTACATTGTTATTTAATAATGAATGTTAATTGTGCTCTTCTTACTTGCATAATGCATTTAAGCTACAGGCAGGTTTTTAGGACTGTATGCTTTTTCAACTTTTTATTATGTGAGGACTTTATCTACATCGGCATGTACAGGAAGCATGCATTTGTCTTGGGAAGTAGTTCCTATTTCATTGTCAGATAGTAGTGCACTTGATATGCTACCACTGTCTCAGTGGATCTATGTCAAGCTATAGTACTCATTACATAGCAATAATATTTTTCAGTACTTTAAAAAACTTACAGCAAGCCTTTGTGAAAATATTTTGTATTCATACTTTAAAAACTATTCTAATTAAATTGATAGAAATTTAAAGTAATCATAGGTTAACATTTTATTGTGTAAAGGTCCCAATGTTTATAAAGTTACTTAAATGCTAAGAAAATCAAAGTAAGTAATTATTATAAAGGAATTTATATCCAAATATACGCAGTAGAGATACAGTATTCCCTTTACTTACTGTCTTTCCACTTATCCCCACAAAGATCATTTATGCCATGGTTTGTTTTTCAGTTTCTTGTAAATTTTGTATATGTAGTAGGTAAGTTCTCACTAAAACTTACACATTATGTTGAAAATATATTTACTTATACCACAAAATTTTTAGTTTTTTTCACTATAAAAGATACCAAAAAATGTTTTCATCAATGCCTCACCTTCCATTGTTGAATTGTAGTTCTTACTGAAGTAATCGTTTAACATTTTCTCCTTCTCTGTCACCTGTTTTTTCTTTTCTCTTTCTTCCCTGATTTCCTGTTTTCTTTTTATGTAAATTACTTATTTGTATTAACATGCACATTACTAAGCACATATGAATTTATTAAGATAAATATACATACTTTGTGTATTATTAGAAATTATTAAATAGCTTAAAATAATTCATGAAATCTTATCAGAGTTTTGAAATTCGGTAGTTCTTGTCAATGAACCAAATTTCTATTAACAGAGAATATCAATTTTTTTATTATGACATAAGTCTTACATATACTTTGATCAATTTTTGTTATAAAATGTTTTTATTTTCTCTTTGTTATTTTTTACTATTTATATAATTTCTATTTGGTGTATTATTTGTTATTTTTTTGCTTTAAATAATTTTGTAAGTAAGACATTACCACTTGAAAGTTTCATTTATGGGAAGACCCATTTTCTTCTATCACTTTATGATGATAAATTGTTGTGCAGAACTAAAGTCATAGCTTAGTTCATAAATGAGTGCCTCTCTGTGTGATCAATTAAGAGAACATTTCTATTCAACTAGAAGTTACCCTGTCAGTCATCAGTGACTTGACTTAGCTGAGACCAGTAACCCCACAGAGTGAATCAAATATTGAGCACTTATACAGATGCGATAATTTTAAGCAGAGATAGAAACCACCTTAGAACTACTTACAGTATAGCTTTGTAAAAGTACAATGTATACATTTTGCTAACTAGCTGTTCTTAAACTTAGAGTCCAGACCACTGTCAGTTCCTGTGAAGGCCATGCTGCACATTCATGAAGAATGTAGAAGTCCTGAAGACAAAATGAAAGAATTTATTGCAATATTATGGAATGCAGTGAAGAGTCTCACGCTACAGGTAAATGGAAGCATTAGAAATGCTGTGGCTCTGCTTCCCATAATGCTGTAACAACTGTAGGATAGTCAGTAAGGCTACAGTCTTCCTGACAGCATCGCTGTAGTGTATCTCATGTCCAAGGGTGCTGTGCTTACTACAGGCTGCATTTCCATAGTCTGTCTGTGTTTCCTGATACACTTGCTAACTACAGACAGTATTCCCACAGTTCATCTCATGTCTGTTGGTACAGTTTACTTTTTACAGTCAACATTATGTGACAATACATGGTTTATAAAAATTATATATTTTGTGTTATTTTGATGAGCCTGTCAATCAAACTATCTCAAGTAAAGCACTGTAAGCCAATTAAGCTAGGGTAATTGAATTCTTTCCTGGGGAACTTAACCCTGGCTTTGGCCAGTGATGAAATACTGAGGAATTCTCTGAAAAGATGAAGTAATTAATTCATTTATTTATCTGTTTCAATTCTAAAGAATCTAACTTATCAGTAAAGCTCTCTACCATAGTGCTTTGTCACTCTTTATTGTAATCGTTTTCATGGCAAGCCTGTTTTCTTTTGTCTCTGTGCTCCTTGAGTTTCAGTTCAGATCCTCGTAGATGTGGAAGAATGCACACACAGATGAAAACACAGGAAGAGAGGAGCTAACAGTGGCAGACTTTTCTTTTCCTTTAATTTGAAATTTTTAAAAAGAATTTTATTTGTTTGTTTGTTTGAGCACACTGTAGCTGTCTTCAGACACACCAGAAGGAAGAATTAGAGATGGTTGTGAGCCACCATGTGTTTATTGGGAATTGAACTCAGGACCTCTGGAAGAGCAGTCAGTGCTCTTAACTACTGAACCATCTCTCCAGCCCTGAAATTGTTTCTTAAAGAAGAAAGTAAATTCACAGAGAATATCTCATTCTTTAGTGTTTTTAGATAAGTATAATTATTCCTAAAGTTGTATTTTAAACGAGGGGAACATATTTTTTGAGCCTATGAGGCAGTTGTCTGTGCAAAAGCATCTGGACCAGCAATAGAAAGAATTTACATATAAAGTATTTCATGAGATAGCAAGTGACTAGCTAAGATTTTTCAGATTAATATGTAAATAATTCTCTTTAAATGAGTTGCCCTCACACTTACATAGCAAATAAATCACAAAAATCAGTTCAATTTTTCCTTTTTTTGAATTGGATTTTTTTCTCATCAACTATATTCGATTACATGTTTCCTTTACTCTACTCCTCCTAGTTCCTGCCTACTTCTCTCTAGATCCACTTTCTCTCTCTCCCTCATTAGAAAAGAATAAGCTTCTGATTTTGGAATTTTCACCTACAGAGCTGGGAAACACCAGGCATTAGTCTTTTTCAGTGGCACATAAGCTTGAAGTTTAAGAAAAAGAATACATTGTAATAATATCATTTTTTTTTACTTTATTAGTTTATCATCTATATCTGGTACCAAAGCCTATAGCCCTTGACCTAGTAGGAATCAAATAAAGGTGGTTCTCCTTCAAGAATTTATAGTAATCCCCTTACTTTCACCCATGAATGTATTCAATGTTGGAAACAGAACTTGTTGCTACCAAAACTGAAACAAGATCCTTGAAACAGAAAGTATGTTGCCATGGAAAAATGGAGTAACACAGCGCAGCTGCAATGCATTAATGAATAGGGTAGTTTTTAAAGATCATTTGTGTTTGGTGGGGTGCAGAGGGTCCCAACCAGGTGGTTTCCATGAACAGAATCTGACCTCCGGATTCAGGATGTCTTACTGGCAGATTACTTCATTTTCTTTCCCTTGAATTGTCAGGTCCTTATACTACTGCAGAATTTACAGCTGTACACTTATGCCCCATATATAAATCACTCAACATTTTACATTAAACCACAGTTAAGACACACAGTTTAACAGTTACTTTAAAAGTGTAGAAAAGATTCATGTCATAGCCTCTGTATAGAATACTTCTTATTCTTCATAATAATTTTAAGCAGTTTGTAGTATGTATGTTGAGATTCTAATCACTAGTGGAACCCTCAACATAAATACTATATTTTAGAAAACTCATGTTTCAGAGTTTTTAGCCTGACTCATGCATGTGTATACTATTGATTCTGTATGCTTTATTCACTGTTTCCATGCTATGAAGTAGTTGATTTTTAAGTTAGTAGAGTAGTATGTTTTATGATTTTGGAAATCATAATGCAATTAAAATTTTATTTCTAAAGCTGACTTTGTATGTATGGTCATGTGTTTTAGCATATTAAAATGATGACTTCCCAATGTTGAGAGCATTTGTAACATAATCAATATCTACATGAAATATCAATATTTATTTATATTTTAGTCTCTTAACCTGAATGAGGAAAAAACGCTCACTTAGGTTCTGCCATTGTAACTTGTACAATTAAACATAATTAATGCATTATGTTAAGTATTTAAGATACTGATGATACATGTAAGACTATTTAGACTTGTGTCTCAATGAGTAATGTTGTGATCTTGATCTGATCATAAATTGTTTACCTCTTACCTACTTCCACTGTGAAAGCTGCAAGGTAAGGTTGTAGAACGAGAAGTCAGCTGATACATCACTTGCGTGTGTCTTTGAAGGTCATGTGCCATTTTCTGTCACCAAATTCAGTAGTTGTCCCTACCCAAAGATGTGAAGCCAATACAGTGGTATTTATTTGTATGTCAGTGAATTAGGTATTGTATCAAGGAACTCTAAGTGGAATTCCATGTTCTCTCTAAAGAACATTAACCCGAAAGAAGGGATATTACTGTGTCTTTCATTATCAATTATAAAACACATTTTCCTTGCTAACACAATTACCTAAAGTAGACCTAAACTTACCAAACAATACATGTTTAATCATACCTTCAAATCACATCTTTGTTGCACAATTTTAATTGAATACTATTAAGTAATAATTTATATTTGTTTAACAAAATAATTTAAGAATGTTAGAATTTGAGGTATTATTATAACCTCAAATGGAATAGTATTTTGTAAGATAGAACTTAGTCTTCACTGATACTGAATTATTAAAAACAACACTGATATCATTGAGTTTTGCATTTGGGCATATTTGGCTTTAATGCTCTATATTTCTGGTGAGTTAAGTAAGTATTCTCAATTTTTAAGGGGAATTAAACATTTTATGTAAAATTACAATTTACATAAGTTGAAGACTAAAATGAGACAAAGAACTTTGATTTCTAAGACTTTGTATATTTCCATGTGTAATTCATATGGCATACACACACACACACACACATACATATACATTTTGCCTCATAGAATGTATACACAAAGTTTGTTACATAGAGACATTCTTTTAATGCTTGTCTAGAGCTATGAAATGGGTATTTTAGTATGTGTTCATCTATAAAATTAGTTTCTAAGGGCCTGAATGGGCCTAGAAATAGCATTATTGAAAATAAAAAGTTGCCAGACAGTGGTGGTTCAAGCCTTTAATTCCAGTACTTGGGAGGCAGAGGCAGGTAGATCTCTATGAGTTTGAGGCCAGCCTGGTTTCAGGACAACCAAGGCTACACAGAAAAACCCTGTCTCAAAAACCAAAAACAAACAAAAAAGCCTCCCCTCCCCCCAAAAAAACCAAACCAAAGTGGATAGCCTTATCTGGCTGTTGCTAACCCCATCTAGTGACCTGGAGAAGCAGGAACTTCGTGCCTTTAGTATCTCTCTGCATGTATCCTAACTCCTTCATGATGCTTGAAGATAAGTTGTGAAGGGCAGCTGCAGTTTTGGTCTCATGTCACTGCGTACTTGGATCAGGTTTATAGCTTGAAGCAATGCTTTTCAGTTGTCATTTGGATTTCTTAAGTAAACTCATGAAGACATATGGAGGGCATGTCTTCCATTTTTGACTTCATTATTTATTGTGACAATATTAAGAAGTTCAAATGTAAGTTTGATTTTACTTTAGTAATTTTAATTATGGTTTTCTTTTTTTCTAGTTTGATGTACAGTCTTGCTGTGTATTCATTCCAAATGACAGCCTGCCTTCCCCAAGTACAATTGTGTCTGGTGACATCCCTGGAACAGTAAGAAGTTGGTACCATGGACAAACCAGCATACCAGGAACACTTGTCCTGTGTTTGCCGCAAATAAAGATTATTAGTGCTGGTCACAAGTACATGGAACCTCTGCAGGAGATTCCTTTTGTGATCCCAAGGCCCATCCTTGAAGAGGGTACATTTAAATTTTTTTCAAAAGTCCTAAGTGTTAGTGCCTCTCCCCCACTCCTTCTGTCTCTGCCTGTGTACCTGTCACCCTCCATCCCAGTCTAACTCCCTCTTTATAGCTCTGTGACACTCTACTCTGTCCCCTACCCCACTCCCATCCCTGTTAGTTATCTAGACTCTGTGCCTGTTTAGATTGAAACACACAAAGCTCTAGCATAAAAGCTAACATCTACATATTGGAGAAGACATGCAGTGTTTGTTTTTTGTGTCCCAGTTACCTCACTCAGCATAATTTGCCTGCAATTTCTATTTTTCTTAATGGCTACATAATATTACATTGTGTAAATCTATCACGTTTGAATTGTCCATTCATTAGCAACGGTTACCTAGACTGTTTCTAGTTTCTGACTGTAATGAATAGAGCAACAGTGTTCATGGATGGACTAGTATCTTTGGAGTAAGATATAGAGTCCTTTGGATATATACCCAAGACTAGTGTAATGGTAGAGTGATCTTCAGATCTTTAATGAACTGCCACACTGATTTCAATAGGGATTATGCCAGTTTGCACTCCTGCCAGCAATAAATAAGCCAAGTTGATTATGGTAGATAAACTTTTTCATGCATCCTTATTCAGCTTGTAACTATCTTATTGATTGATATGTTTTGCATCTCTATTCAAAAGGGATATTAGTCTACAATTTTCTTTTCTGTGTGGAGGAGTTCTGTGTTTTCAGTATCAAGATAATAGTGGCTTTATAAAAAAATTAGGAAAATTTCCTTCAGTTTTTTTTTTTTTTTTTTTTTTTTTGCTTAATAATTTGAGGGGTACTGGTTTTCAATGTCTGATAGGATTCTGCACTGAATTAATTTGGCTCTGGGTATAAACTTTCTCCTCAGAATGAAGTGGTCCTAGTGCCTTCTGTAGAGCTGAATTGGTAAACAGAGTGGATTAAATCTGATTTTATCATAGAATGTTTTCTTTATCCATAGATTGTCATTGATGGTTTTACTGCATATAGTGTTCTGGGCTGGCATCAGTGGCCTGTCAGACTTGATAGCCGTCCAGAATCTTCTGGCTATCAGAGCTTTCATTAAAAAGTAATGTGTTACTCTAATGGGCCTGCCTTTCTAGATGATTGTTCCTTTTCCCTTGCAACTTTTAATATCCTTTCTTTGTTTCATTGATTTGCTGTTTTGATTATGTGTGTCATGGGGAAATTTCTTTGATGATCTGTATGCAGATAGGTATCCATTCTTTAGCTAGGGAAAACTTTCTTCTGTGACTTTGTTAGAAGTATCTTCTGTGTCTTTTGTCCTGAGATTCTTCTCCAGCTTCTATACCTTCTATATATAGGTTTGGTCTTCATGGGGCTCCATAGTTTCTGAGAGTTTTGTGCCTGGATCTTCATAGATTTAATATTTTCTTTGCCCTAGATATTCGGGTTTTTTCTACCTGGTTTTTAAGACCTTTAGTTCTCTCTTCCCTGTCCTTTACTAGGTGGCTAAAGCCGACCTCTGAGGTATCTGTGACATCATGAGTTTTGACTTCCAGTTTTATTTCAGTTTGCTTTTTCTTTTTTTTGTTTTGTTTTGTTTTTATAAATAGTTCATTTAATTTTTTATCAAATCGTAATTCATTCACACAGGGGTTATAAACACAGAAAGCCAGGACATGGGGAAGGGGATGACACTGGAGTGTGGGTGTTCAGGGGGAATACAGATATCTTTCAGAACCGGGTATCGGCTGGGTGACGGTTCAGGGGACAGGTCACTATGACTCTGCCTATGACTCATTTGTCCTTGTCTAAGTTGGTATTATCTGCCAAGGCTACCTACTTACAAGGTCTATGACTACTCAGGCTGGTAAATTTCCACAAAAGCTGCCTGTTTACAATAGCTTATAGCCCTCTGTTTCAATGTTTTTCCACAGAGACCCAAGACTTGGTGTTAGTATACATGTATGCTTTTTCTTTAGTGATTCTATTTCTTTTGTAAATTCTTTCATGTCTTGAATTATTTTTATTGATTTTTGAACTGTTTATATTTTCATGGTTTCTAAGGCATTTATTTATATCCGTCTTAAAGTTTTTAAACAAGTTTATGTCTGTCATTTAGAAATCTTTGTCTTGTACTTCAGCTAAATTGCTTTTTCAGGGTCGAAAACAGTAGGACTCCTGGATTCTGAAAGAGGCATATTGTCTTGGCTATTTGTGTTTTTACCCTAGGATCTGATACAGTTATCTGGTATATATATATTTGTTAAAGGAGTATTCTGTTTGTTGGTTCTTGTTGTCCAGTCATAGTTCTAGCCAAAAGTAGAGGTTATGCCATTTCTGAATCGCAGCCACTAGGTCCCAGCCAAGTGTGGTGGGTGTGGGGCCTCTTGTAGAGTGTTATTCTGCAGACATGTAGGGAATCACAAAGGATTAGAGATGGGTTGAAAAGAGCAGCTAGGAAGAGCAAAGAGGAATTTGGGTTTTCACCGAGAGGCCTCATCTCTAGTGGCTGAGACTGGGATAGGAGGACAGGTTCCAGCAGACCAAGGTAAGTCTGGAGAGGTGTGAATGGAGGATGAAGATCTTCTTTCTATCTGAGCCCCTACCTAGACTAGTAGCAGCTTTTGTGGGTCAACAGAATCACAAAGTACTATAGATGCTATAGAAGGAAAGGCAAAAGGGGAAGCAGGAAATGCTGTGAGGTCCCTCTGTGTGCACTAAGACTCTGATTCCCTAGGGGATAGGGAGTTGGCTAGTGGTTTAGGGTATTTCTATAGGATAAAGTAAAAATCAAAGAGGGTGATTTTAATTGAAGCCACTGAGTTATGAATGAGTGTATTATATAGAAGCAATTGAATATATTACTTTTCAGGATTCTCATTCATTTTACACAAGGTAAATAATTGTGAGATGACTTGAGCTGTGGGTCATTTTCAAGTGTGTACTTGATTTCTTGGATTGCAGTATTTTCAGTTGTAAATTCATACCTCTTTGAACTGTGACATACTCATTTCAAACAAAAGGTGAATTCGGAAAGTGTCATGTTGTAAGGAAAATAATATGATTCTATATTTCAATAACACAGCTCAAATTTTGACAGTGCTAAATAGTTCAACACCTTGTTCACATTATGAGGATGTAAGAATGAAGAATTCTTGTATTTTGGGTTACTTTTTTGTTTGTTTGTTTGTTTGTTTGTTTTTGAAACAGGGTTTCTCTGGGTAGCCCTGGCTGTCCTGGCACTCACTCTGTAGACCAGGCTGGCCTCGAATTCAGAAATCCGCCTGCCTCTGCCTCCCAAGTGCTTGGATTAAAGGCATGTGTCACCACCGCCCGGTGTAGTTTGGGTTGCTGTATATTCTGTTTATCGCTAAATACAGATAGCCTATGTAAGTTTTAGCTCCAAATTTTGATGTTAATTTCTCTGCTTTTCTTGAGCTGAAAGCTCCATTAGAAACTTCCCTATGTTGGTAATATGAGATATTAAAAGGAGAGATTTAAAAAGTTATATTTGGGGCCTACATAAGGAAATTGGAAGACTCAGTCTTCTTTGTCTGCTTACCCTTACTTGCCAGCATATCTGTTGGAACATACGTCTTCAGGATTCCAGCTTATACAGAAGGCCAGGTAGAAGAGGTCGACAATGCACAGAGACAAGTTTGAGTGCCACAGACTGGAATTTTCTTGGGGAATCAGAGCAGCTGACCAGTGGTAGAACCACTGCACTCAGAGCAGCTGAGGAACCACTGCACTCAGCGCAACAGGATTTCAGAATCCTAGAGGAGGCCTGAGTCCAAAGAGATCTTCCAACCGGGAGTTCAGGATCAAAAGATCACAGAGACATCTGGACTCTGAGGAGTTCTGATACAAGCAAGATGACTGGAAAGACAGCCTCCAGTCAGAGACAGTGAGTGCAGGTAGCACTAAAGTTAACCAGGTGGCCAAAGGCAAGCACAAGAATATAAGCAACAGAAACCAAAGTTACCTAGCATCATCAGAACCCAGTTCATCTACCATAGCAAGACATGGACACCCAATCACACTGGAAAAGCAGAATTTAAATTTAAAATCACTTCTCATGAGAATGATAGAGCACTTTAAGAAGGACATAAACAACTCCCTTAAAAATTTACAGGAGAACACAGGTAAACAGGTAGAAGCCCTTAAAGAGGAAACACATAATCCCTTAAAGAACTGCAAGAAAACACAACCAAACAGGTGATGGAATTACCATCTAGGATCTAAAAATGGGAGTAGAAACAATTAAAAAAATCTCAAAGGGAGACTACCCTGGAGATAGAAAACCTAGGAAAGAAATCAGGAGTCGTAGACCAAAGCATCACCAAGAGAATACAAGAGATAGAAGAGAGAATCTGATGTGCAGAAGATACCATGGAAAACACTGACACAACTGTCAAAGAAAATGCAAAATGCAAAAAGCTCCTAACCCAAAACATCCAGGAAATCCAGGACACAATGAGAAGACCAGACCTAAGGATAATAGGTATAGATGAGAGTGAAGATTCCCAACTTAAAGGTCCAGTAAATATCTTCAACAAAATTGAAATTACAGAGGAAAACCTTCCTAACCTAAAGAAAGAGATGCCAATGAACATACAAGAAGCCTACAGAACTCCAAATAGACTAGACCAGAAAAGAAATTCTTCCCGTTATATAATAATCAAAAACATCAAATGCAAAAAAAGAAAAAAGAAATTTCCCCCATCACATAAAAATCAAAGCATCAAATACACAAAACAAAGAAAAAATACTAAAAGCAGTAAGGGAAAAAGGTCAAGTAACATATAAAGGCAGACCTATAAGAATTACACCAGACTTCTCACCAGAGACTATAAAAGCCAGAAGAGCCTGGACTGACATCATACAGACCCTAAGAGAACACAAATGCCAGCCCAGATTACTATACCCAGCAAAACTCTCAATCACTATAGATGGAGAAACCAAGATTTCCATGACAAAACAAAATTTACACAATATCATTCCACAAATCCAGCCCTACAAAGGATAATAGATGGAAAACTCCAACACAAGGAGAGAACCTACAACATAGAATAAACAAGAATGTAATCTTCCAACAAACCCAAAAGAAGATAGCTACACAAACATAATTACACCTCTAATAACTAAAATAACAAGAAGAAACAATCACTTTTCCTTAATATCTCTTAACATCAATGGACTCAATTCCCTCAATTCAACCAAAAGTTATCTATCAGAAAAGGAAAGAAAGAACACTTTATACTCATCGATCGAAAATTCTACCAAGATCAACTCTCAATTCTGAACATCTATGCTCCAAATGCAAGGGCACCCACATTCATAAAAGAAACTTTACTAAAACTCAAAGCACACATTACACCTCACACAATAATAGTGGGGGACTTCAACACCCGACTCTCAGCAATGGACAGATCATGGAAACAGAAACTCAACAGAGACACAGTGAAACCAACAGAAGTTATGGACCAACTGAATTAGATATACCCAGTGGATTTAACGGATATCCATAGAACGTTTCATCCTAAAACAAAAAAATATACCTTTTTCTCAGCACTTCATGGTACCTTCTCCAAAATAGTCCATATAATTGGTCACAAAGCAGGCCTTAGCTGATAAAAAATATTGAAATAATTCCTTGCATCCTATCAGAACACCTGGATAAAGGCTGGTCTTCAATAATAACAACAACAATGGAAAGCCCACATACATGTGGAAACTGAACAGGGCTCTACTCAGTGATGACTTGGTCAAGGGAGAAATAAAGAAGGTAATTAAAGAGTTTCTAGAATTTAATGAAAATGAAGGCTCATCATACCAAAACTTATGGGACACAATGAAAGCAGTGTTGAGGGGAAAACTCATAGATCTAAGTGTCTATAAAAAAAGAAACTGGAGAGAGCATACACTAGGAACTTGACAATACACCTGCAAGGAATCACCATCCCTGACCTCAAGCAATAGTGATAAAAAACTGCATGGTATTGGTACAGAGACAGGCGGGAAGATCAGTGGAATAGAATTGAAGACCCAGAAATGAACCCACACACCTATGGTCACTTGATCTTTGACAAAGGAGCTAAAACTGTCCAGTGGAAAAAGGACAGCATTTTCAACAAATGGTGCTGGTTCAACTGGAGGACATCATGTAGAAGAATGAAAATTGATCCATTCTTATCCCCTTGTACAAAGCTCAAGTCCAAGTGGATAAAGGACCTCCACATAAAACCAGATACACTGAAACTAATAAAAGAGAAGGTGGGGAAGAAACTTGAATGCTTGGGCACAGGGTAGAAGTTCTTGAACAGAACACCAGTGGTTTATGCTCTAAGATCAAGAATTCACAAATGGGACCTCATAAAATTGTAAAGTTTCTGTAAAGCAAAGGACACTGTCAATAGGACAAAAGGGAAACCAACAGATTGAGGAAAGATCTTTACCATCCTACATCTGATAGAAGGCTAATATCCAATATTATCCAATACAAGAACTTAAGAAGTTAGACTCCAGACAACCAAATAACCCTATTAAAAAATGGGGTACATACCTAAACAAAGAATTCTCAGCTGTGGAAACGCATATGGCTGAGAAGCACCTAAAGAAATGTTCAACATCCTTAGTCATCAGGGAAATGCAAATCAAAACAACCCTGAGATTCCACCTCACACCAGTCAGAGTGGCTAAGACATCAGTCAGGTGATAGTAGATGCGAGGAAATGGAAACACTCCTCCATTGTTGGTGGTATTGCAGTATGGTGCAACCACTCTGGAAATTAGTGTGGCAGTTCCTCAGAAAATTGGACGTAGCATTACCTGAGGACCCGGCTACACCACTCCTGGGCATATACCCAGAAGATGCTCCAACATATAACAAGGACATATGCTCCACTATGTTCATTGCAGCCTTATTTATAATAGTCAGACGCTTGAAAGAACCCAGATATCCTTCAACAGAGGAATGGATACAAAGACTGTGGTACATTTACAGAATGGAGTATTACTCAGCTATTAAAACCAATGAATTTGGGAAATTCTTGGGCAAATGGATGGAACTAGAAAATATCATCCTAAGTGAGGTAACCCAATCACAAAAGAACACACATGATATTCACTCACAGATAATTGGATATTAGCCCAGAAGCTCAGAATACCCAAGATACAACTCAGAGACCACAGGAAGCTCATGAAGTAGGAAGACCAAGCGTGTGTGCTTAGGTCCTTCCTAGAAGAAGTATCAAAATACACATGGAATCAAATATGGAGACAAAATGTGGGACAGAAACTGAAGGAGAGGCTGTCTGGAGACCATTCCACCTAGGTATCCATCCCATGTGCAGTCTTCAAAGGTAGATGCTGATGTGGATGTCAGGAAGTCCATGGTGACAAGAGCCTGATATAACTGTTTCCTTAGAGATTTGCCAGAGTCTGACATATTCAGAAGCAGATGCTCACAGCTAACAATTGAACTGATCATGGGGTTCCCAGTGGAGGAGTTTGAAGGAGCTGAAAGGATTTGTAGCCCTATGAGGAGAGCAACAATACCAACCAACCAGAGCTCCCAGGGTGTAAACCACCAGCCTGGGAGCACATAGTGGGGGACCCATGGCCCCAGCTGTATATGTAGAGGAGGAGGGCCTTGTCAGGCATAGGTGGGAGAGGAAGTACTTGGTCCCATGAAGCCTGCATGCCAAGTGTGGGCGAATTCAAGGGTAGTGAGGTGTGAGGGGGAGGGGCACATCCTCATAGAAGCAGGAGGAGAGGGGATGAGATAGGGGGTTCCTAGGTGGGGGGGGGGAATGAGTTAAGAGGATAACATTTGAAACATAAATAAAATATCCAATTAAAAAAAAAAGACAGGAAAAAAAGTTTGTATCATCTTTGTCTTGATGCAAGTATCCTTTCTCTCACATCTTGGGCACATTCATTCTTTCATAGTTCAGTTTGGAAACTAGGAAGTCCACCTGCCCATGTCTTGTGGTACTGAGAATCCAACTCAGATACTTTTACATCCCATACAAAATGCTCTGCTGGTAAAGACTATGTTAAGCTTCACTAGTGAATTCTGGGTACTCTTTTTTGTTTTTAAGTATAGAATGAATTTTATGAGGTTTAAATGATTTCTCCCTGTATTTTACTGACATTCATTAATATTTGCATAGCAAATTTTAAAGAAGTAATTCCCGTGTGTCAAAAAATTTTTTTTAAAGTTTTTAATTTAATCTTCCTCAGAGTTTTCACAGTTTTGTGGAAGCATCACTGCCGTTGGATTGTAGATTGGTTTCCTTGTCTATAAAAGAAATACCCATTGCACACAGCTCTCCAGCACTTCTAGACTCAGCCTGGTAGCAATTACTAATCTGTATTATATTTGTATGAATTTGGTATTTTAGATACTTTTTACAAATTGAATCATAGTTTATGGTCTTCTGTGACTGACTTTTAAAGTAATTTCTGTTCTAGCATGTCTCCTTCTTTTGGATACTAGGCTGCCCACTCCACGGATTACTCTTCCCTCTTTTCTAGCCTTCTCTTCCTTGTTTCTTTCATTTATCTTTCCCTCTCATAATACTCAGCCTGACCTCTGTTACTTCTGGTTATCCTGGGTTTCCCTACAAAGATGAGAAGACTAGATCTGAGCCCTCTTACTCCTCCTCAGTCCTGCTGTCTAGCATGGCATGTGGAGAGGACCAAGCTTACTGTAATACTTGTAGTCTGTTTGAAGTTTACAGACAACTCTTAGTAAATAGGTTGGCTAGCTATAAGCCAAAAAGTATTTGAAATTGAATGGTTAATTTCTGACTCATTTCAAAGTCCATCAGTAATTCAAAGAGATCCTTTATTGAGAAGCTTTGTAGAAAATTACAGAAATGATTAATGGGATAAAGTGGAAGTTATTTAATTGGAGATTTGAAGCTCCTTCTGTACTTAACTTATTTTTAAAGTTCAAAATGTGGAGTTCTCGGCTGACATGTATCATCTGAATGCAGATGCAGTGGAGAGCAGTGATGTCTGCTGTAGCCAGCTTCAGTTTGTGTAGGGTGTTTGGGTCAAAATCAACATGGTGAGCTTGGTTAAGGACATTTGCTGTGAGCCTTACAGATGTAATTTGCTACATCCAGCCAACACCTCTTAGCAGATGGCCTTTTACCCTATGCCTAGCAGAGATTTGTTATTTCTTCTTTGAAAAAATTGCCTGTACTTTAATAAAATATTTTGACAGAAATGGAATATTGACATCATTTGTAAGTTTAACCTTTGCTGTTGTTGGATTTAATGAGTTTCAGTAGAAACTGATGTGAAATTATTCGGCATTTATGGAAGCACGAGTGCTCTGCCCCATTGCTCTTGCTCACCTGTCAGCTTCTGTGCATTGTTTCCTTCTAGGTTTTTAAAAAACCGTTTCATAATCAACTTCTGTCATTTACAGAGATGGTTATGTGCTATTGCAATGCTTTTTTTTTTCTATTTTCTCTGGGCCTGTTTCATTTAATTCTTAAATTACATGTCCATATAGAAATCAGACTCTCAGAAAAGAACTTCTAGTTTTCTTTTTATGGTGATATTTTTAAGTACTTTGAAAATGACCATTCAAGTTCTACAAATGATGTTAAATTTTAGCCTATACCTGAGACCAGGCTAGTATATAGTTTACTATTCTCCCACATCAGCCTCCCAAGGGTTAGATTAAGTAAACTGTCAAGTCTTTTGTGGTGCAGATTTTGTACCACTTAAATCTAGCTGATACAGTTGCTACTACCACTGTTGTCTTGCTATCACATTCGGTCTACTCCATACTTTACTTATCTATAGTTTCTATGAGTTCTAAATGCTAAAAGTGGATTCATACACCATCCATTCTATGCTAGCCAGCTTTGCATTTACTAATGTCTAGAACATTTACTTTAAAACAAAAAGTAGTGTGACAGAACTAAAATGCTTACATGGTTTCCTGATCGCTTTTTAAAGAAATACGTTTTTTTGGACATTAAGAAAAAGATAAATTTTTCATTTTAATTTTTATATTTTAAAGTTAACATACTGTATATTTGATACCACTGTGGCACTTAATTTTAGGTTCACAACAAAATTAAGC
>NW_021604565.1:12560899-12568030 GCF_004785775.1 Grammomys surdaster
GTACTTTAGTACTGTCTTTTGGTTATATACATTATTTAAGTTGAGAGAAATGTATAATGACAAATTTCAATCATTATCTTTTCTTACATAGTATTTTCTTTGCCCCCAAATTTCTCAGAGCTACAGTTAGTCATCTCCCTGCCCCTTCATCTACTAACACAGCTGATACTCAATGATCTTGTTAGTTATTGTCTCCTAGCTAGACATTTTTAGATGTAATATATTATGACATCTAGTATGTGGTCGTTTCATGCCAACTTCTTTAAGGTGCTCAGTTGCATTTCTTGTGCTTGTTTTCAGGGTTAATAACTTTTTCACTTCTTTATACAAGATCCCATTATCTGGAGGATAGTTATCTATTCACCAATCTGAAATATCTTGATTATTTTATGTTGACCCATTTCTGCTTGATAATGAAAGAAGTGTGTGGTTGTTGGATTATGTGCTTAGTGTTTACTTTTGTTAGAAACTGCCAAAATGTCTTCAAAGGGAGGTATGTGGTTTTTATTCATACCAGCCATAAGTGTGTCTCCTTGTGAAGCACAGCATTTCATGGTGTGTTTGCCTTGCTGATAGCCATGTGACTCTGTCTCTTATCTTGTGATATGTGAGGCTTACATGGCATCATATAACTTTTGTTGTTGTTAAAGATGCCTGATAAGGCTTCCACTTTTTAAGTAGAATTTATTTTATTTCTTACTTTTAACAGTTTTGTATCTAGGATAATAGTCCTTTATTAGATATCTTGCTTAAATACTTTCTCCCAATGCATTTTCAACTCTTGAATATTTCTTTAGCTCACCATAGAAAATTCAAGCTCATTGGCAGCTAGCTCGTTAGCGCTTTCTCTCATGAGCCGCTCCTTTGGGTTGTGTGAAATTCATCGTTCATTTTCCCCCATTAACATCTCAGAGTTTTCATAGTTTTGCATGTAAGGTTCTGTTGTGAGCCACTTTGAATAATTTTTGCAAAATGCATATGCTGATCATTTTTCTAACAAATTATATAATTTATGTAGTCTCAACATATTAAATATTTGTTTTTTTTTAAGTTCATGGAGTTATATTGTAAATTTCTAAGTAACATAGAACACACCAGGGTTCACTCTGCAGTTTGGTCAGTACTAGGTTTTGATGAGGCTTCCTTCTGCATGCCTCGCACTCTCTCCCTGCTTACCCTGCTCTTCCAGCATTGTCCTTTATGTTTTGATGTGTGATATAGTCTGATACCTTTCCTAGCCTTTTTCTTTGAAACTTTCTCCTTTCTTAGTCATTTTTCTTCTTCTCACATTCTCCACCGTATCCCACATAAATACACACATTTAAGAATCGGAAGCTCAGACAAGCACATGACAGAAAGCACAGTTTTATCTTTGTTGAGTCCAGATTCATCCATTTTCATAAAATTTTCAATTTATTTTTCTTTAAGATAGAATAGCATTGGTCGGGCGGTGGTGGCACACACCTTTAATCCCAGCACTTAGGAGGCAGAGGCAGGCGGATTTCTGAGTTGAGAGTTCGAGGCTAGCCTGGTCTACAGAGTGAGTTCCAGGACAGCCAGGGCTACACAGAGAAATCCTGTCTCGAAAAGCCAAAAAAAAAAAAAAGATAGAATAGCATTTCTTTGTACATATG
Source organism: Grammomys surdaster (assembly GCF_004785775.1). Lineage (NCBI taxonomy): Eukaryota > Metazoa > Chordata > Mammalia > Rodentia > Muridae > Grammomys > Grammomys surdaster. The sequence continues at coordinate 12,562,534 of NW_021604565.1, forward strand.
AACCAAGCTTCCATATCCACTCCGTTGCTGATGGGCATGTCGGGCGGTGCCTTTTCTTTGGTATGGTTGGCAGAGCATCCGTAAAAGTAGACATACAAGATGTGTGCTACGTGTGCAGTCCTTTGAGTTTATGACTAAGAGAATCAGAGCTGGGTGGTGATGTGGTAATAATAATTTTAGAGTTGTAAGTGGATTAAATTAAATGGGTTTAATTTTGGTAGCTATATACATTCAGAAGTTTATCAATTTCTTCTAGAATTTACATACTTAAGTAATATGAATTTTTACTATTACCTATTAATCTGGATTTCATTTGAATCAGTAGATTCCAACCTAGCTTTCTGAATTTGTGTCTCCTCATGCTTTCTTTGTCTAGTTTGGTCAGGGGATTGTTAAACTTGTCAATCTTTTAAAATAATCAACTCTGCTACTGAGACCTTCCTTGATCCTTTAATGTGTCTTGCTGTTGCATTTGGGTTTGACTTGTTTTTCTAGAACCTTTCAATAAATCATTAAGTTGTTTATGTGAGATCTGTGTCTTTTCAATGTGTGCATTTGTGGTTCCGTACTTTTCACTTAGGATAGCATTGGATGTATTCCAAGGACTGTCAGATGTTCCTAACAGTTTTTTTTTTGATTCGTGAAATAAAAATGTGTTTTTTAAATGATTGCCAAGGCAACGTTCTTACGAAAAAATTTGTATATGTGTAGAAGAAAATAAATCACTCTGTTGTAACCACTCTCACATCTAAGATTTCTACCCAGTGTTCTTAATATTGTATAACAGATACATTGATACATATATAGATACTCCTTATTGTGTGGAGATACAGATATTAATACACAGTTATGACAGTGTAGAATGCTACAGTTTTCAGACATAGATTTGGCTTTGTTTTGTTCTCCCCATTTTATTTGAATATTTCATAAAGGTAACATTTTGGAAATCCATTTCATCTTAAAGTAAGAGCACATTTCATGTTCATTTCCACTTTAAACTAAGAGGATTGTTAAAAATCTGCACTAAGTATTTCATCTTATTTTAAGACTTTCTCCATTTGGAAATCTTTTTTTGGTCTTTGTTACCAGAAGCTAGATAGTAAAGTTATCCTAAGGAGTATGTCCATGGCAACAGGAGTGCTGATAAGTTCTAAGGGCAGTGAGAGAATATTGGAAGTATATTACAGAGCTAGAAGGCATTAGCACAGTGATGAAACATGACATGATTGGCCATGTGATGACTTTGTTTTCATATTCTCTCTCTCTCTCTCTCTCTCTCCTCCCCCCCCCCTCGGGAGTATGTGTGTCTGTGTGTGTGTGTCTCTTGCTGGGAATCCTAAAAGTCCTGCCTATCTTTTTGCCCAACCATTGGCCACTGGGTAACTTGATTGACAAGTCAAAAACCTACTGGGGACAGGCTTCCTTTAGTCCTATGTGTGGGGCACTATAAACAGGATTTTGGGTAACATAATTAGCATGTGAACCCAAGCTGCTACAGGAAGACATGAAAAATATTTTAATAGAGTCTTTCTGTATAGCCCACATATTGGTTGTATCTTAACTGATATTCTTTTTGTCTTGCGTATATGAATTACAATTGAAGGCCAAGCTATTTCTTGTATCTCTGGTGAATTCTCTCAGTGATTATTTAGTTGAGAATGCCTTTTTCACTCTCATGTTTTGTTCTGTTCCATTTGGTGCTATTGGTAACTGAACTTCAGGCCTTGTACATGTTAAGCAAATTCTTTAATCTGCCCTATATTCGAATCTCCTTGCCTTTATTTTTTTAAGTAGTGGTTTTTCTGGATATTTAATTTTTTGTTGGCAGTTTTTTTGTATTTCACATTTTAGTGTGATTTTCTACCACCTCTTGTGGGCCATCATTTCACACAATGTTCTGTTTTTAAATATACTAATTCTTCATTGTATGCAGTGTATTACCTTGAATCTGCCATTTATTATAATGAATTATAATTATGATAAAAATTCATAAATAGTAGTAATCATTACCCTTCATTCTTAAATTTGTAGATATTGAAGAAAGTTTTTTGAGTTGAAATTTCAAGTATTTAGTATTACCATTTTGTATTCTGAGCTTTCAGTGTACTTGATGTCTCCTGGTGTACAGTCATTCTTAGTTCCTACACACAGTTTGCTGACATAGAAAATCACACTGTGTCTGATCATGTCACATTCAGTCTTATAAACTTGATGTCAGAGTAAGGGTCCGTGCAGTTCTCCAGTGTTCACTGATTCAGTGTGAGGATGGCATTGTGTGTGCATGTGTCTGTAGTAAGAGTTTTTCCTGAGCCATTGTTAGGATCCTAGTTTGTTAAAACCTACATCATGGTATGCTGTATTTTACAGTCAGTGCTTTCCTTGTGCTGTTTCCTTACTCAGCTGTAAGCACTATGCTCTGGACGCTTCCTCCCAGTCTCTACCCCTTGGTGCTGGCACATGTGATGAGTGCAGAGGCTCGTGTCTTCCTTCAGTCCCATCCTTCAGTTTCTGTTATGCATATTTCCATTCACGTTATTTGTCCTGAACTACATGGGCTTAGTCATGTTCTGGTGACTAATTTAAGATCGCAGAATAGACTTCATCTTTTTAAGTCAGACTTTCTATGTGCTAAGACCATAAAGTAATATTAGTTATTTTAAGAGCATATGACATAACCAATTTTAATTATTCTGATTCTGAATCAGATTTTTTTTCTGAGAGTACCAGTGTCAACCGTGACATTTTTAATTTAACAAATTTAAATGTGATCTTGTAGAATAAAGTTTGAAAACACATACAAATATACCTATCTATTTAAAGTGAGAATCTGAAATAATTCCAAGTACAGGAGGTAATGGTGGCAGAGGTTTAATTTTGTAAACAGCATAGAATTTGATGTAGGTTTAAAAATTAGTTTAGAATCAGTTACAGATGATTTAAAGTTCTCATTTTTTTCCTTAGTAGCAAAATACTATACCTGGAACAAGCAATGGTGTGTAGTGTGAACCAGGTACTATTATGAAATGATAGTTTCTAGTCAAGTTACCAACTACCCTCTACCTGTATTGATTCTATTATCTAAAGTCCCAATTTCAGAGTTTTCTCCTTTAGATATTTTGAATGTTCACATTTATCATATATGTATGTCTATATATACACATATGCATATATACATATATAAAGTCCATGTATATACATATATGTGTGTGTCCATATATATGCTTTATCAAAGTCCATATATATACACGTGTGTGTGTGTGTGTGTGTGTGTGTGTGTGTGTGTGTATGTGTGTGTGTGTGTCTATGGACTTTTAACTCATTGTGTCAATTCACTTAGCAATATATTTGTTAGTCTTCAGTGACAACCAAAGTGGGCGCTGCCATTTCCCATGCTTTGCTCCAGCTCTTCTGTCCCTCATGGAACTGACTAGGGAACTGTAGCTGAATATTCATGTGGAATTGGGGATGACATGGACAGTGCATTCATCGCTTATTTTGATGTTTAACTGTTTCATATGTTGTAAAATATCCATACTGAGTACTGAATACCTTTCTTTTTTTTTTTTAAGCACCAAATTCTGTTTATTAATTTGTTCCAACAGATTCTTTTTTTTTTTAAATTGGATGATTTATTTACATTTCCTATGTTGTCCCCTTACCCCATCCCCCACCACCCCCTCAGAACCCCCAATCCCCTCCCCCCTCCTCCTTCTTCTCTGTGGATGTAACCTATATAGACACCCCCCCCACTCCCCCCTCCCCACCCTCAAAATTCCCACCCCCTGGGGCATCCAGCCTTCATGAGGTCAAGGTTCTCTTCTTCCACCTATGCCCAGCAGGGCCCTCCACTTTTACATATTCAGCTGAAGCCCTGGATCCCCCCCTAAGTGCTCCCAGGCTGGTGGTTTAGACCCTGGGAGCTGTGGTTGGTTGGTATTGTTGCTCTCCTCATGGTGCCATAAATCCTTTCAGCTCCTTCAGTCTTCACTCTAACTCCTCTATTGAGAACCCCATGATCAGTTCAATGGCTAGTTGTGAGCATCTGCCTCTGAATATGTCTGACTCTTGAAGGCCTCTGAGGAGATATCCATATCAGGCTCTTATCAGCATGCACTTCCTGTCTTCCACATCAGCATCTACCTTTGGTGATTGCACATGGGATAGATACTCAGGTGGAGTGGTCTTGAGACGGCCCCTCCTTCAGTTTCTGTCCCTCACTTTGTCGCCATGTTTGCTCCCTTGAGTATTTTGTTGCTCCTTCTAAGAAGGACCGAATCACCCTCACTTGGTCTTCCTTCTTTATGGGCTTCATGTGGCCTGTGAGTTGCATCTTGGGCATTTCAAGGTTCTAGGCTAATATCCAATAATCAGTGAGTGAATACCATGTGTGTTCTTTTGTGATTGGCTTACCTCACTCAGGATGATAATTTCTAGTTCCATCCATTTACCTAGGAACCTCTCGAATTCATTGTTTTTAATAGCTGAGTAATACTCCATTGTGTAAATATACCACATTTTTTGAATCCATTCCTCAGTTGAAGGACATCTGGGTTCTTTCCAGCTCCTGGCTATTATAAACAAGGCTGCTATGAACATAGTTGAGCATATGTCCTTATTATATGTTCGAGCACCTTCTGGGTATATGCCTAGGAGTGGTATAGCTGGATCCTCGGGTAATGCTATGTCCAATTTTCTGAGGAACCACCAGACCGATTTCCAAAGTGGTTGCACCATCTTGCAGTCCCACCAACAATGGAGGAGTGTTCCTCTTTCTCCACACCCTCGCCAGCATCTACTATCACCTGAGGTTTTAATCTTAGCCATTCTGACTGGTGTGAGATGGAATCTCAGGGTTGTTTTGATTTGCATTTCCCTGACGACTAAGGATGCTGAACATTTCTTTAGATGCTTCTCGGCCATTCGAATTTCTTCCGTTGAAAATTCTTTGTTAAGCTCTATACCCCATTTTTTAATAGGGTAATTTGGTTGTCTGGAGTCTAATTTCTTGAGTTCTTTGTATATATTGGATATTAGCCCTCTATCAGATGAAGGATTGGTAAAGATCTTTTCCCAATTTGTTGGTTGTCGTTTTGTCCTATTGACAGTGTCCTTTGCCTTACAGAAACTTTGCAATTTTACGAAGTCCCATTTGTCAATTCTCGATCTTAGAGCATATGCCATTGGAGTTCTGTTCAGGAACTTTTCCCCTGTGCCCAAGTATTCGAGGGTCTTCCCCACCTTCTCTTCTATTAGTTTCAGTGTATCTGGTTTTATGTGGAGGTGTCCTTTATCCACTTAGACTTGAGCTTTGTACAAGGGGATAAGAATGGATCAATTTTCATTCTTCTACATGTTGTCTTCCAGTTGAACCAGCACCATTTGTTGAAAATGCTGTCCTTTTTCCACTGGACAGTTTTAGCTCCTTTGTCAAAGATCAAGTGACCATAAGTGTGTGGGTTCATTTCTGGGTCTTCAATTCTATTCCATTGATCTTCCT
>NW_021604565.1:12573030-12585272 GCF_004785775.1 Grammomys surdaster
ACCCCCCCACTCCCACCTCCCCACCCTCAAAATTCCCACCCCCTGGGGCATCCAGCCTTCATGAGGTCAAGGTTCTCTTCTTCCACCTATGCCCAGCAGGGCCCTCCACTTTTACATATTCAGCTGAAGCCCTGGATCCCCCTCTAAGTGCTCCCAGGCTGGTGGTTTAGACCCTGGGAGCTGTGGTTGGTTGGTATTGTTGCTCTCCTCATGGTGCCATAAATCCTTTCAGCTCCTTCAGTCTTCACTCTAACTCCTCTATTGAGAACCCCATGATCAGTTCAATGGCTAGTTGTGAGCATCTGCCTCTGAATATGTCTGACTCTTGAAGGCCTCTGAGGAGATATCCATATCAGGCTCTTATCAGCATGCACTTCCTGTCTTCCACATCAGCATCTACCTTTGGTGATTGCACATGGGATAGATACTCAGGTGGAGTGGTCTTGAGACGGCCCCTCCTTCAGTTTCTGTCCCTCACTTTGTCTCCATATTTGCTCCCTTGAGTATTTTGTTGCTCCTTCTAAGAAGGACCGAATCACCCTCACTTGGTCTTCCTTCTTTATGGGCTTCATGTGGCCTGTGAGTTGCATCTTGGGCATTTCAAGGTTCTAGGCTAATATCCAATAATCAGTGAGTGAATACCATGTGTGTTCTTTTGTGATTGGCTTACCTCACTCAGGATGATAATTTCTAGTTCCATCCATTTACCTAGGAACCTCTCGAATTCATTGTTTTTAATAGCTGAGTAATACTCCATTGTGTAAATATACCACATTTTTTGAATCCATTCCTCAGTTGAAGGACATCTGGGTTCTTTCCAGCTCCTGGCTATTATAAATAAGGCTGCTATGAACATAGTTGAGCATATGTCCTTGTTATATGTTCGAGCATCTTCTGGGTATATGCCTAGGAGTGGTATAGCTGGATCCTCGGGTAATGCTATGTCCAATTTTCTGAGGAACCACCAGACCGATTTCCAAAGTGGTTGCACCATCTTGCAGTCCCACCAACAATGGAGGAGTGTTCCTCTTTCTCCACACCCTCGCCAGCATCTACTATCACCTGAGTTTTTAATCTTAGCCATTCTGACTGGTGTGAGATGGAATCTCAGGGTTGTTTTGATTTGCATTTCCCTGACGACTAAGGATGCTGAACATTTCTTTAGATGCTTCTCGGCCATTCGAATTTCTTCCGTTGAAAATTCTTTGTTAAGCTCTATACCCCATTTTTTAATAGGGTAATTTGGTTGTCTGGAGTCTAATTTCTTGAGTTCTTTGTATATATTGGATATTAGCCCTCTATCAGATGAAGGATTGGTAAAGATCTTTTCCCAATTTGTTGGTTGTCGTTTTGTCCTATTGACAGTGTCCTTTGCCTTACAGAAACTTTGCAATTTTACGAAGTCCCATTTGTCAATTCTCGATCTTAGAGCATATGCCATTGGAGTTCTGTTCAGGAACTTTTCCCCTGTGCCCAAGTATTCGAGGGTCTTCCCCACCTTCTCTTCTATTAGTTTCAGTGTATCTGGTTTTATGTGGAGGTGTCCTTTATCCACTTAGACTTGAGCTTTGTACAAGGGGATAAGAATGGATCAATTTTCATTCTTCTACATGTTGTCTTCCAGTTGAACCAGCACCATTTGTTGAAAATGCTGTCCTTTTTCCACTGGACAGTTTTAGCTCCTTTGTCAAAGATCAAGTGACCATAAGTGTGTGGGTTCATTTCTGGGTCTTCAATTCTATTCCATTGATCTTCCTGCCTGTCTCTGTACCAATACCAGGTAGTTTTTATCACTATTGCTCTGTAGTACAGCTTGAGGTCAGGGATGGTGATTCCTCCAGAAGTTCTTTTATTGTTGAGAATAGTTTTCGCTATCCTGGGTTTTTTGTTATTCCATATGAATTTGAGAATTTCCTTTTCTAACTCTGTGAAGAATTGAGTTGGGATTTTAATGGGGATTGCATTGAATCTGTAGATTGCTTTTGGCAAGATGGCCATTTTTATTATATTAATCCTGCCAATCCATGAGCATGGGAGATCTTTCCATCTTCTGAGATCTTCTTCAATTTCTTTCTTCTGAGACTTGAAGTTCTTGTCATAGAGGTCTTTCACTTGCTTGGTTAGATTCACACCAAGGTATTTTATATTATTTGCAACTATTGTGAAGGGTGTCATTTCCCTAATTTCTTTTTCAGTCTGTTTATCTTTCATGTAGAGGAAGGCTACTGATTTGTTTGAGTTGATTTTATAACCAGCCACTTTGCTGAAGTTGTTTATCAGGTTTAGGAGTTCTCTGGTGGAAGTTTGGGGGTCACTTAAGTATACTATCATATCATCTGCAAATAGCGATATTTTGACTTCTTCCTTTCCTATTTGTATCCCTTTGACTTCTTTTTGCTGTCTAATTGCTCTGGCTAAGACTTCCAGTACTATATTGAATAGGTAGGGGGAGAGTGGGCAACCTTGTCTAGTCCCTGATCTTAGTGGGATTGCTTCAAGTTTCTCTCCATTTAGCTTGATGTTGGCTACTGGTTTGCTGTAAATTGCTTTTACTATGTTTAGGTAGGGGCCTTGAATTCCTGATCTTTCCAAGACTTTTATCATGAAGGGATGTTGAATTTTGTCAAATGCTTTCTCAGCATCTAGTGAGATGATCATGTGGTTTTTTTCTTTAAGTTTGTTTATATAGTGGATTACGTTGATGGATTTCCGAATATTGAACCATCCCTGCATTCCTGGGATAAAACCTACTTGATCATGATGGATGATTGTTTTGATGTGGTCTTGGATTCGGTTTGCTAGAATTTTATTGAGTATTTTTGCATCGATGTTCATAAGGGAGATTGGTCTGAAGTTCTCTTTCTTTGTCGGGTCCTTGTGGGGTTTGGGTATGAGTGTAATTGTAGCTTCATAGAACGAATTGGGTAGTGTTCCTTCTGTCTCTATTTTGTGGAATAGTTTGAAGAGAATTGGTATTAGGTCTTCCTTGAAGGTCTGATAGAATTCAGCACTAAAACCATCTGGTCCTGGGCTTTTTTTAGTGGGGAGGCTTTTGATGACTGCTGCTATTTCCTGAGGGGTTATGGGACTATTTAGATGGTTTATCTGCTCCTGGTTTAACTTCGGTACCTGGTATCTGTCTAGGAAATTGTCCATTTCATCCAGGTTTTCCAGTTTTGTTGAGTATAGGCCTTTGTAGTAGGATCTGATGATTTTTTGAATTTCTTCAGTTTCTGTTGTTATGTCTCCCTTTTCAGTTCTGATTTTATTAATTTGGATACTGTCTCTGTGCCCTCTGGTTAATCTGGCTAAGGGTTTATCTATCTTGTTGATTTTCTCAAAGAACCAACTCCTGGTTTTATTGATATTTTGTATTGTTCTTTCTGTTTCTATTTGGTTGATTTCAGCCCTGAGTTTGATTATTTCCTGCCTTCTACTCCTCCTGGGTGTATTTGCTTCTTTTTGTTCTAGAGCTTTTAGTTGTGCAGTCAACTTGTTAGTGTGTGCTCTTTCCAGTTTCTTTTTGTAGGCACTTAGAGCTATGAGCTTTCCTCTTAGCACTGCCTTCATGGAGTCCCACAAGTTTTGGTATGATATGTCCTCATTTTCATTGAATTCTAAAAAGTCTTTTATTTCTTTCTTTATTTCTTCCTTGACCAAGTCATCATTGAGTAGAGAGTTGTTCCGTTTCCATGTGCACGTGGGTTTTCCATTGGTTTTGTCATTATTAAAGACCAGTCTTAGTCCGTGGTGATCTGATAAGATGCAAGGGATTATTTCAATCTTTTTGTATCTGTAGAGGCTTGTTTTGTGACCAATTATATGGTCTATTTTGGAGAAGGTACCATGAGGTGCTGAGAAAAAGGTATATTCTTTTGTTTTAGGATGAAATGTTCTATAGATGTCTGTTAAGTCCATTTGGTTCATAACTTCTGTTAATTTCAAACTGAATACCTTTCTAATTGAAAAGTAAATGGTCTCTATATGTTTTAAAATAATATCATTTAAACAGTTATTATACTGTCTTTTCTGTACTGATAAGTACACATGTAACTAGGCATTCTAAATATTTGATAGAAATATATTATTTATCAGTTGATACCAGAATAATGGATTTTAAATATTCCATTTGGACCCTTCAAATTGTATCAGTCCACTTTATCTGTAACTACCATATAAAATTCTAAAATGCTTTATTTTCTGTGCTTTTACTTATAAATCCATTGTACATGACATGAATTACTAAACAGTAAAAATTTTTTCAGTTATGATATTTATGAATGCTAAATATTTAATCAACCCTACATCCTTTAAAATACATCTCATGTACTTGAAGAGCCACGCAAGGGGTCTGAGGAACTATGTCTGAGTTCCACCCACAGAAGTTCTGACTAAGTACTTCTGACAGAGCGCCAGAAGGCTGATTCAATAGTATGCTTCGCACTTGGGAAGCAGAGGCAGGCGGATTTCTGAGTTCGAGGCCAGCCTGGTCTACAGAGTAAGTTCCAGGACAGCCAGGGCTACACAGAGAAGCCCTGTCTCGAAAAACCAAAATAACCCCCCCAAAAAAATATAGTATGCTTCATCACTGTTAATTCTGGTGTGAGTTGCCACACACACAAGGACAGAGATATGATTTTCCTCTCTCACATCACAGCTAGATCTCGTCTCCATGCAGAAGTCACTGTACATCATACATACAATGCACTGCAACAGTCTCTGAATGCAGGGGCATTTACTGTCCACCATAGTGACAAAGAGGGCGTTAGGACTTCTATTTCTGTTTTTGTTTCTTGTATTTTGCTTTCTTCATATAATGCTTATAATATATGAAGAGTTATAGAAGTATATTATAGTAATTACAAATACTAAAATTAAATTATTTTAGGTAGCATGTAAATTATTTAGTACCTTAGTCTCTGAAATCCTACCTTTCTTATGTTGACCAGGCCAGCTCAGTCAGTCAACAGGTTCTCCAGCGCAGGAGTGATGATTAAAAAGAAAAAAGATGATTAGACAACATTGTAGCATGACCTCAGCCAGTTCTGAGGCTGAAAGTGGGTTTATTTTTTTCCCAATTTGCTTTTAAACCATTTTAATTACATGCAAGTATTTAGGTCAGTTCTAGGTTGAGGAACTAGCAATGGAGTAGATGGAAATAGTCAAGGAACATCAAGGCAATAAACAAAGTCCCATGATCACTCCTGTGATCACTCTCTTGATCACTGTTTCTAAGGGCTCATCAGGATGACAAAAGTATCTGAGCCTACTTCTCTGTCCTAGCCCACAGTCATATTCATGCCTGAGGCCCACTTCTTTGTTCTAGCCTAATACTTATATTCCTGACTGAAATTACTTCTCTAGAATTAGAATTCCTGCCTGAACTTAACTACCCTGTCATGGCCCAATGTCAGGTTCCTGCCTAAAGCCCATTTCTTTGTCCTTGGCCAATGTCATATTCTTGCCAGGAGGCTCCAAAATCTCTCCACATTATGTCAAGTGTTACATTTCAGATTGAATTTTTAAATCATTTTTATTTGTAGTCATTAAGTGTGTAAGTGTGTTGGTCTCCTGTTTCTATTTTATTCTCTTATAGGTGATGCGTTTCCCTGGACCATAAGCTTGCATCATTTCAGCATATACACCCTTCTTGGGAAACAAGTGACACTTTCCCTCGTGGAGCCTATGGGTTGTACCTCTACTCTAGCAGTCACATCTCAAAAGCTACTTCCCGTGGGACCTGATGAAAGGCATTCCTTTGTTGTCTGTCTACATGTTGACTTAGAGTCATTAGAGATAAAATGCTCTAATCCCCAGGTTGGTACACTTCATTCTAAAAGCTAAGTGTTTTTAAAAGAAAATGTTAATTTGTTTTATTAAAAGACATCTCTTCTGTTAAATATCCTATCTTTTTGTCTTTAAACCTGGCCATCAACATTGTGGTGATTAGATTAAGAAGAGTTTTGAAGTTCTGTCAAGTTTTATAAGAATCGTATTGATAAGAGCATAAGTTCATCTTTTGGCTGGTGCAGTAAAGTCAGTTATAGATGTGCCGTTTTGAAATTTTGATGAGCTATTTCTTTTATTGTTGGACTGGAGGAATACTGGTGACCAAATATAATTTTTAATCAGATTCTCATATCCCCTTTTCACATCTTGCTTTATTTTACACCAGAAGAGAACACGTATGAAAAGTTTCCTATTAAAGTCATTGCCACTTCCATTACATTCAACTGTGACATGCCAATCATGTTATATTCTGCCACCTTACAGTTACTATGAATCCACATCATCTGGTTTTGTGTAAATCATTACTTATCATAAAATTCACATTTTTTAACTTCAAGTATACAATTGTATAGTTTCCACAAAGGCAATGTTGAATACTATTTTCGAAACAATCCCCTTTAGCATATTATTGAATTTGATGGGCCAATCAATATTCATAAATTCAAAATTCATGAATCTATTCCAGCTTTAGTAGTTATTAGCCAGTTTTTGAAGTATTTAAAAAAAATTAAGTTCCACTATCATTCCATATTATAGAACTTCCTTTTCCAGTACAGTGCAGCTCTTTTCTTCCCCCTGCCTCTTTTTAAACATTCATCTATCTATCTATCAATCATTTATCTATCTATCGAGGTGCTTATAGGAGTTATTTCTGTCCTTTAAGCATGTAGGTCTTGGAAATGGAGTTTAGGTTATCAGTCTTGGTTGCAAGTTTCTTTATGCACAGAACCGTGTTGCTGACACTCTCCCCGCTTCTTTCTGTTATATGCTATATAATTTGATTTCATAATGTAGTTTTTTACCACTCTAGTTGGTTGCATGAATCTGGTAGAGTGGGGACTATAAATGAGCCAGACCACGGCAGTCTCATGCAGTAGCCAAGTTTATTCAGAGCATCAGACAATTTATACTCTAAGGGTTAAGAAGAGTAACCTGAGTTACAATCACAAAGTGCAATCACAAGGATAAGACACACGGCAGCAAAACATGTTTTTCCACAGAGGCATATAAAACAAATAACAACTGCAGGTATAATGAATAATCTGAAGTGAACTCCCCTACACCTAGGAGGATCAGGTACGCATATTCCAGAAGGAGCACACAAACATATTCCAAGAATTTCAAGAATTCTGTGTTTTTGATGAAAACTGAGGTCAAAAGACTCGTCTTGTATTTTAACAAACACTGAGAATTCCCCTCCATAACTCCATTCTTGGACTGTGTTCCAGGAGTGCTGTAGAGAAGAGCTATGAGGCAAGTCTCCGTCTCTTCAGTTGCTAGTAGAATGCTAGTGCTATTGGCTGCTTTAAAATGCTTCTAAGAGTAAAAGAAGCTGTTGAGTTTAACTTGTGTCCCTTGGGGCAGGGTAGAGGGCGGGTGTTATTTTCCCATCCTCCTTTATCTTTGAATGTGATCTTATGTATAGTAAAAGTGTCCAGAGAAGTAAAAAGAGGCCCTTAGAGTGAGCACTAATTAACTCCACTTAAAAGGAGAGGCTTGGATACAGACACCTATAGGCAGACAATCATGTGAGGTCCATGGAGCAAGTGCTGTGTATTTGTGGGAGCAGAACTTTCAAAGTGCAGATGCAGACCTTGTCTCTGATGGTATATTACAGTGCTGATATAATGATTTATTCATATGTATCACAAACATTTGTTTTGTTTTAAGGCACCTTATTGATGGTGCTTGATTCCTTAAATTCCACAAAATAGAACACAAAAGAACAGATTCAGCTTCTCTATATGAGATTCCTGGCTTTCCATCACTATGACAATAGTCTAGATAATGATAAAATAAATACCACAATAGGTAAAAGTGGTAATGCTTGGTTTGAACTGTTTCTAAGAGTAAAAGTCTAGTACTGTTTCAGTTCCCAAACTCTGAAATTAATTCATTTTCTCTTCCAAAACAGGAAACTCTCTTCTTATTACTCTTTCCTTGTTGCTCAGAGTTTGAACATAGCTAATTTGGACAACTCTGTCCTCCTTATCTGTACCCCACCTTCTCCTTTTTGTCCTCTCCTGGCTTACTTGATCCTTGTATAGACAGATTGCTGAGTTAGTAGGTGTTAGAAAAAGTCATGAGTGTGAGTGTCCACTTCATGTTCTAGATCACAGTGGGCTGCATTTCATATTCTTGATCTGAGTGGGCATCCATTTCAGGTACTGGATCCCAACACGCACCTATTTCATGTGCTGGATTCTTGTTGAATACTAATTGCTTATTCTAGATCTAAATGGGTATCCATTTCATACTCTAAATATCAGAGATTAGCTTCCACTTTGGTTCTATCATTAATGGTATGATTTTCTTCATTTTGAATATTTAAAAAGTAAGAATGTTTATTTAGTCAGTATGTCATATTGAGATTGCCATTGCTCTTCAGTTACCGTCACACGTTGCTCATAGGACGGTGCTTCATGTTACTTACTTCCCACTTTTCTCTTCGTCCAGTTTTACTGAAGTGTACTTAGTGTACAATAGCGTCTGTGTGTAAGTTACCCAGTTTGAAAAAGTCTGGGATATAGATACTCATTAAATGATCATAGAAACCACCCTCAAAAGTTAGAGTCCTCTGAAACCCCATGGTGTAGATAAAATTCTAAAATTGTGATTTTGGTCTAATTTACTTCATTCTCCACTGTCATTTTTAGATTTGTTCATATTTTACATGTGTCCTCTTATTTTTAGCTATATGGTTGCCCTTCATTTGTTCAGTATTTGTTATTAAACATTTGGGACTTCTCCAGGTTTATAGCATTACAGATAATGCTGTATTTCTGTTTATGTCTCAGCAGACATCAGCTTTTGTTTTTAGAGAAACTACTTGAAATGGCCAGATAAGGTAGTAGATGTACATGCCTTCAAATCTACCACGCTGGTTTAAAATCTTCTATTCTTACCAGCAGAAAGTGAGAGTTTCTGTTACTCTAATGTGTTATTTAGAATGGTTGTACTTTTTAGTTATACACATTTTAATTTTATGATTTTAATCCTCAGTGTTTCAGCTCAACTCCAATTGAAAACTGATTGTCTATCCTCCACATGCTTGCTTTATTTGGTAGGAGAAGCGATGTGTTCACAGACCTTTCTTTGACAATAGAATTACAGTTGAGGTTTATGCCATTGCTTTCTTGCCACATTAAACACATGTGCTAGTACATCTTTTTAAGAACAATCTACAGATGCAATGCACTCTCCATCAAAATTCCAATTCAATTCTTCATAGAGATAGAAAGAGCAATTTGCAAATTCATTTGGAATAACAAAAAACCCAAGATAGCGAAAACTATTCTCAACAATAAAAGAACTTCTGGAGGAATCACCATCCCTGACCTCAAGCTGTACTACAGAGCAATAGTGATTAAAAACTGCCTGGTATTGGTACAGAGACAGGCAGGAAGATCAATGGAATAAAATTGAAGACCCAGAAATGAACCCACACTCCTATGGTCACTTGATCTTTGACAAAGGAGCTAAAACTGTCCAGTGGAAAAGGACAGCATTTTCAACAAATGGTGCTGGTTCAACTGGAGGACAACATGTAGAAGAATGAAAATTGATCCATTCTTATCCCCTTGTACAAAGCTCAAGTCTAAGTGGATAAAGGACCTCCACATAAAACCAGATACACTGAAACTAATAGAAGAGAAG
This sequence comes from Grammomys surdaster, assembly GCF_004785775.1. NCBI lineage: Eukaryota > Metazoa > Chordata > Mammalia > Rodentia > Muridae > Grammomys > Grammomys surdaster. The sequence goes on from NW_021604565.1 coordinate 12,582,697, forward strand.
GTGGGGAAAAGCCTCGAATACTTGGGCACAGGGGAAACATTCCTGAACAGAATACCAATGGCATATGCTTTAAGATCAAGAATTGACAAATGGGTCTTCATAAAATTACAAAGTTTCTGTAAGGCAAAGGACACTGTCAATAGGACAAAACGACAACCAACAAATTGGGAAAAGATCTTTAATAATCCTACATCTGATAGAGGGCTAATATCCAATATATACAAAGAACTCAAGAAATTAGATTCCAGACAACCATATAACCCTATTAAAAATGGAGTACAGAGCTCAACAAAGAATTCGCAACTGAAGAAACTCGAATGGCCGAGAAACACCTAAAGAAATGTTCAGCATCTTAGTCATCAGAGAAATGCAAATCAAAACAACCCTGAGATTCCACCTCACACCAGTCAAAATGGCTAAGATCAAAAACTCAGGTGATAGTAGATGCTGGCAAGGATGTGGAGAAATAGGAACACTCCTCCGTTGTTGGTGGTATTGCAGTATGGGTACAACCACTCTGGAAATCAGTCTGGGGGTTCCTCAGAAAATTGGACATAGCATTACCTGAGGACCCAGCTATACCACTCCTGGGCATATACCCAAAAGATGCTCCCACATATAACAAAGACATATGCTCAACTATGTTCATAGCAGCCTTATTTATAATAGCCAGAAGCTGGAAAGAACCCAGATGTCCTTCAATAGAGGAATGAATACAAAAACTGTGGTGCATTTACACAATGTAGTATTACTTAGTTATTAAAAACAATGAATTCAAGAAATTCTTAGGTAAATGAATAGAACTAGACAATATCCTGAGTGAGGTAACCCAATCACAAAAGAACACGGATGGTATTCACTCACTGATAATTGGACATTAGCCCAGAAGCTTGACATACCCAAGATTCAACTCACAGACCACAGGAAGCTCATGAAGAAGGAAGACCAAAGTGTGGGTGCTTTGGTCCTTCTTAAAAGGAGTAACAAAATACACATAGGAACAAATATGGAAACAAAATGTGGGACAGAAACTGAAGGAGGGGCCGTCTGGAGACTGTTCCACCTGGGTATCCATGCTACATGCAATCACCAAAAGTAGATGCTGATGTGGATGTCAGGAAGTGCATGCTGACAGGAGCATGATATAGCTGCCTCCTTAGAGGTCTGCCAGAGCCTGACATATACAGAGGTGGATGCTCACAGCTAACCATTGAACTGATCATGGGGTTCCCAATGGAGGAGTGAGAAAGAAAGGAAGCTGAAAGGGTTTCAGGCCCCATGAGGAGAGCAACAATACCAACCAACTAGAACTCCCAGGTTCTAAACCACCAGCCTGGGAGCACATAGGAAGAGACCCATGGCTCCAGCTGTTATATGTAGGGGAGGATGACCTTGTTGGTCATAGGTGGGAGAGGAAGTCCTTGGTCCAGTGAAGGCTGGATGCCCCAGTGTGGGGGAATTCGTGAGTGGGGAGGTTGGAGTGGGGGGGGTGTTGCAGTAATTATTTAAAATGGCCTCAGATCAAGCCGACTATCTAGGCTAAGCTCTGCGTAGCTCGGCCACCATGTTTCTTGACTGGAGGCCACATGCGCGCAGCAGCTAGAACTGGCCTGCCAGAAACACCAGCCCTGCCACCTAGGAGACACCAGCATGGGAGATGGCTCTGCCAATCTTCCATGCTGTCTCTGAAAGGCTGGGCATTGCCCAAACCATCCCGCCAGCCACGCAGGCCCAGTAATAAAAATGAGACTCTAATGCTTAAAGATTAATTGAAAGCTTTATATGTTTGGTAATGCTCAATAACAATATGCCCATATGAAGAGAGTTGTTTCCCAGTTAGCTAACCTAAATAAAAGTTGTTATCCATGAGTGCTCTCCATACCTGCATGACTCTCCATTGCTCCTACATCTCTGCCTCTCTAACTCCACCTCTTCCTTTTCCTCTTCCTTTCCTAACTCCTCCCACCTTAGCTCCTCCTACAGAGGCACATCCTCAAAAAAGCAGGAGGAGGGGGGATGGGATAGGGGGTTCCTGGGTGCGGGGGAAATGGGGAAAGGGGATAACATCTGAAATATAAATAAAATAAGTATCCAATAAAAAAAAGGAAAACAAAACCAAAGAACAATAGTGGAACGAATCAGAAGTACTGACAATAAAAGCAGCATTGTGCCTCTGAAATAAATAACCCTAATGACTTAGGAGCAGAACTTACTTCCTTTGATTATTGCTCTCCTTATTAGACAGCTCTTTACACTCATTCATATGGATTTGGGTTCCAACAATTCCTTTTAAGAGAAAAATGTTAATTATGAAATAGAAAATGACTGTAATGTTTTTCCTATAAAGTTCAGATTTGAGGCTTCAGTACACAAAAAAAGCAGTAGAAAACTAAAGCATGCAGAGTTTGTATCAAGGAAGCATTGACAGCAGTGTCTCTGTGCATCTGATTGACAGCAGTGTCTCTGTGCATCTGATTGATAGCAGTGACTCTGTGTATCTGATTGACAGTAGTGTCTCTGTGCATCTGGTTGACAGCAGTGTCTCTGTGCATCTGATTGACAGCAGTGTCTCTGTG
>NW_021604565.1:12585282-12585518 GCF_004785775.1 Grammomys surdaster
TTGACAGCAGTGTCTCTGTGCATCTGATTGACAGCAGTGTCTCTGTGTATCTGATTGACAGCAGTGACTCTGTGTATCTGATTGACAGCAGTGACTTTGTGCATCTGATTGACACCAGTGACTCTGTGTATCTGATTGACAGCAGTGTCTCTGTGCATCTGGTTGACAGCAGTGTCTCTGTGCATCTGATTGACAGCAGTGACTCTGTGCATCTTATTGACAGCAGTGACTCTGTG
>NW_021604565.1:12585528-12586039 GCF_004785775.1 Grammomys surdaster
CAGCAGTGTCTCTGTGCATCTGATTGACAGCAGTGTCTCTGTGCATCTGATTGACACCAGTGACTCTGTGTATCTGATTGACAGCAGTGTCTCTGTGCATCTGATTGACAGCAGTGTCTCTGTGCATCTGATTGACAGCAGTGTCTCTGTACATCTGATTGACAGCAGTGACTGTGTATCTGATTGACAGCAGTGACTCTGTGCATCTGATTGACAGCAGTGTCTCTGTGTATCTGATTGACAGCAGTGTCTCTGTGTATCTGATTGACAGCAGTGACTCTGTGTATCTGATTGACAGCAGTGACTCTGTGTATCTGATTGACAGCAGTGTCTCTGTGTATCTGATTGACAGCAGTGACTCTGTGCATCTGATTGACAGCAGTGACTCTGTGTATCTGATTGACAGCGGTGTCTCTGTGTATCTGATTGACAGCAGTGTCTCTGTATCTGATTGACAGCAGTGTCTCTGTGTATCTGATTGACAGCAGTGTCTCTGTGTATCTGATTGACA
>NW_021604565.1:12586049-12641530 GCF_004785775.1 Grammomys surdaster
CTCTGTGTATCTGATTGACAGCAGTGACTCTGTGTATCTGATTGACACCAGTGACTCTGTGTATCTGATTGACAGCAGTGACTCTGTGCATCTGATTGACAGCAGTGTCTCTGTGTATCTGTTTTGCTTATGTGAGAGGCCAGCTTCATCTTCTGGATGTGTCCTAGGGCTGTAACTTTTTGTAAATAGGAGAATTTCACTTTTTAAAAATGGCAATCAGAGTATGGTATCCAGCTGTGGGTTTGCTTATATGTTATGTTTGCCTTCCCCCCCGGGCTTATTTTATACAGTATATGCCAATATGTTCTCATACAAACTCCATGATTAATGCTTATTTATGAAATCTTACATAAATATCTTAGAACTCAGTCAGATAATTTGCAAGTTAAACAATTTTTCTCTGACTATTAGAATGACATATCCCAGGGGAAGTAGTTTGGAGATGTTGTCTATCTCCAGAGTCTCCTAAGGTAATGTTTTTACTTTCCTACTCTATTATATCACTCTTTTCACCTCCCTCAACAGTAATCCTATGTCATTTTTATCTCAAAAAAAATAGGGAGGATTAAGCTATGGAAATTATCCTTAAAGAGCGATAGCTGCTCTGTAGTGCACAAAGTAGCCCCACTTCCCACAGTGCGTGTGTGCTTTCTGCTTTCACGAGTTCTCTGTGTAATGGCATTTGTATTTGTTCAGTATCATTCTTAAAAGGAATCTACTTCCCAATAGTGAGCACTGCTGGTTAGACTGCATGCATCTGCAAAAATGCTTGCTGATCATAAAATAGCACAGCGTAAGTTTGTGGCTTGTGTAAATCAGTCCAGCTCCGTGGTGTTATTTTTGGCTGTTATTTGGTTACTTATTTTGTAGACTCTCACATTTTTGAACTTGTCAGTTTTCCTATATCTGGCATTTTAGAAGGTTGTGAATGGAATTTGGAAACTTGATTCTTCTCCCTACTCTCCTTATGCTCACTCAGGTCCAGCTCGTTTATGAATTGTCTGATACCATGAGTAAAGTCTGGAGTAACATTCAGAAGAGAGGCAATCTTATTCCATCTTCAGTCTACCCAGAGGCAATGGCAGGGCCTGTCCCTGGTTCTCCAGTTCGGAGCAGCGTAGGCACAGCTCCACCAGACACCAGCACGTGCAGCCCATCTGCTGACATAGGAACTACCACTGAGGTAAGTGGTTCTCAAATCTCTTGTTACCCAGGGAGAGATCAAATACAATGAGGTTCTGTCACAGACATTGAAAGTAAAGGTGACTTTACCACCATGGACGCTGACAGACTGAGAAGGCTCTTGAGGAGCTCTGCTCTGCCTGGATCTGTGTGATCTTCCTTTGAATGTCAAGCAGTCTTACCACTGAGTAAGCCGTGAAGTATTCCAGGACTATACACAGTCTGCAGTGCAGTAAGGCTACTGTTTGGGGGTATGGAAACTTCGAAGCTGAGTGAAAAAGAGGTTTGCTCTCCTCTCTTGCTCTCGCTGTGCTTGTAAGTCAGGTGTTAACTATTGTCTTCCACTCAGTGGTTCTGAGCCCTGTTGTCCTCAGTGTTTCCTTTTCCCTTAGTCATCAGTTCAGCTTTTCATCGTAGCACTGTAAGGGCAGACAGGATGCCACTGCTTCTTCTATATAATAAATACTACTTTGTAGCAGCCCATTTATTATCCTGAAGTGAAAGAAAATATACTGTATAAGAAACTAAATGAAAACAGATGATAGACTATATATGTATGTGCAGTATTACTAAGGTAGAAAGTAAAATATATAAGGTCCAGTAATATATATTGTGTGAATGCTATGGCACAACTGTGTTAGAATTCGTAGCCAAGAAGTAATTACAAAGAAACATACCTAGGGTTCATATGCAAAGGCTACAGATAGGGTTCTATAGGGCTGTAGTAAATGCCACATGTGGTGGTGCTGCTGAAGCTTGACTTTCTGGAGCAGTGGCAAACTTCGGATACAGTTTTGAACAAAGCATAATTGGATCTCTAAGTCGATTTCTACATTTCTAAGACTATGTGATTAATCTGTGATGCAGTTTTCATTGTGTTGCAGGACTGTTATATTCACCAAAGGATCCGGTTGAATTTCTGATTCCTAACCTTGAAATTTCAGGAATGACACTGAACCTACCCAAAATAGTCTCTTTCATTTCTTCTTCCTCCTCCTCCTCCTCCTCCTCCTCCTCCTCTTCTTCCCTCTCCTCTTCCTCTTCCTCTTCTTCTTCCTCCTGCCGCTACCTGCTAACCTTATCTGTTAGAGTAAGAGCACTAAGTTATTATGTAGAAATCCTCAATGTTGTTGGTTTCAAAAGCTTTGAAAAGTTTTACAGTAAACTATTTGATTCATTGTAGCTGTAGCTGTTTTCAGGTTTAATTACAGAATACTATTTTCTTTCCCCCCTCTCCTCTCTTCCCCTCCCCTTCCCTCACCTCACCTCACCTCACCTCACCTCACCTCACCTCACCTCACCTCATCTTTTTGATTTTGAAGACAGAGATTCTCTATGTAAGATTGCTTGTCCTGGAACTCTCTCTGTAGACAGGTCTGGCCACGTCTCAGAGATCCACCTGCCTCTGCCTCCAAGTGCAGGAATTACAGATGTGCACCATCACTTCCCACTTCTGAACACTCGTTTTAATAGCATACCTCTAAGATATAACTGTAAGGTATATGACCTGTTAGATAATACAGTCTGTGACATAGAGTAATTGAAGATTGAAGCAGTAAGTTGCTAAACAAAGATGGCTACAAGGCAGTTGATATAGGCAGTTAAAAACTAAAAATGAATGAATGTTAATGTAAAGCATTCGGGAATTATTTATCAAGAGATACTATGTGAAAGAGCTTATTTGAAGCAATACAGAATCAGGGTTGAACAACCTAGAAGTGGCACTCACTTGCACAGTATGGCCAGAAGGAAAAGTCATTGGTTACCCAGATACTCACTGGACCCTGACTCTTGGGAAGCTTGTTCTATCAGAGATACCTTCAGGTACTCTGGCTGATTTGTCTCCATGAAGGAAAGGAGGGCTGCTGTTGAGATAGATGATTTTGTTGTGAGCGTTGAGTAGTACAGCTACAAGTTTCTTTACATGTTCATGCTTTACATACCTTACTGTCTTTGTTTCCTTTCAATAAAATATTTTTGTTGGGATCACAGTAAACTGAGAATACACCTACATTTAAATGTATCTCCTTAATAATTCAATAATTAAGGACAACATAAAGATTAGGTGAATGTTTTCTCAGTGTATCAGAGTGTGTCAACTATGGCTCACCCTGTGCTATAGCTCAACAAAAACTCAAACTTTGGGCCAAACCTTTATTTCTTGTTTCCTTTTGTTCATTGTGTTTCTAGAAATTTGCTTTATGACCTTTCCAATTTTCTTTCCTTCCACCTTTGAATCATGCAGTTAACTCATTTTGAGATCCTCCCATATAACAAGTATCGTGATTTTTCCTGGATTTGCTTGTGTGTTCAAATGTACCACCTGCCTAACTTAATGCAAGTAAAAGTTGTTTTCTCATTGGAAAGCATGGGAATGCAGAGACTCTGTATCCCTGGAGACTATATAAACATGGAGTCTGTTCCAGAGCCTCCTTGAGCATGGCATTGCTGGGCAGCACGGCAGTCCTTTGCTTCTCTTGAGTCATCCTTGCACTGAAATTGTCTCCTCATTACAGAAAGCCTTTGTATTAGCAACATTGCATGTGAGCATCGGAACCATCTGGGCACAGAGCACATACAACATAGGAGTTGGTTATAGCTATCTGACCTTTCTCATGTGGTTGCAGATGATCTGCATCTACAAGATGATTTTTACTGTGTGAAATGGTGATAAAACTCCAACTCACTCAGTACACCACCCTCTCTAAACTCCTATTCCAACACACCACAGGCTGAGGGAGTGAGGGTGCGGTCTGTGTCCAGACAGATCACATGCTTTATTAGCACACTAGTCAGCAAACTCTGTTACTTTACTTTAATAAGTACATTCTTAATAAAATTTTCTCAATATTTTGTTATTTTCTAATATATAGATATCAATGTAAGGAAAATTATATTTTATTCTTGTTTGTTTGTTTGTTTTTTGAAACCAGGTCTCGTTATAATCCCTGGTTGGCCTGGAATTCCCTACATAAACTAGGCAGGCTTTAAAATCACAGATCCACCGGCCTCTGCCTGCAGAGTGCCATCTAAGTTGGGTCCACCAGGTTCACAGCCTGCAGAGTAGGGGCAGCTTGAGACCCAGCCAGCAGACTCAGGTACCCTGACCTCCATTATCCTGCCCGCCCAGGGCAGTGCACACCTTCCTACACAGTACTGCTGCCATCGGGATCCTCTAGCTAACATCAAGGAAAACCAGATACCTAAGGACAAGCAACAAGACCCAGGACAATATGACAGCAGCAGAGCCTAGCTAACCTGCTACAATAAACCATGGATAATTAACTCAGCTTCCTCTGTTGCTTTTCTTCCTTTCACTGTGGACCCATTTTCTTAGCTCTAAGAATGAGCTTCTTGTTAGGATAGGACATTTGCAGAATTCATCATAGGAGCAAAAATGTTTTCTAACTTCTGTCATCAGCAGCTGACTTGTTAAAAGAGAAACATCCTCAGAGAGAGTTTTTAGATTAACATTTCCATTCTGTGTACTAGGAAATAAAATCATAGTGAATTAAAGTTAGCAACACCCAAGGTAGCAGCTGGGCCAACTTTTCACCATAATTCTGGGTTTATGAATTCTATTGAAGAGACCTTGGAAACAGTGTGGGTCTTTTCCGACAGTGTCAGCATCACAGTGTTTAATCTCCAGGCTTTAGCATCATAATCTGTCCTCTGGGACAATGACAGGTATTTCACCCAAAACATTATCCACTGTGTAGTCAGTTTACGTACAGTTCTCTTATTCCATTGAATACAATATATACCTTTATTTGTTTTTGTCCTCTCTAATGTTGGCAAAATTCTACTTTTCTTTGTAATTGTATGCCTGAAGTTATACTGGTTTTACTGTCCCCTCCTCCCCTTTTGCATGTGTGTGTGTGTTTGTGTGTATACACGTGTGTGTGTGTGTGTGTGTGTGTGTATGTGTGTGTGTGCGGGCATGCATGCTTTTTTTTTGGGGGTGGTGCTGTTTTTTTTTTCTTTTTTTGAAACAAGGTTTCAATATATAGTCCTGGTGGGCTTAGAACTAGCTACCTAAGCCAGGTGGGCTGGGAGCTCAGGAAAGCATGTGTTACCACACCTGGCAATATTTGATATTTTATTTTGTTGAGACTATTATAATTGACTGGATGGAATTTTAAATGTTAAATTGGTCCTGCACTTCTGAAATATATTGTGATATATTTTCCTTTTTTTCTTTTACTTTTAACTTTTTTTTTTCTTGGTAAAGGCAGGTTCTCACTCTGGCTTCCCTGGGATTCATTGTATAGACCAAGGTGGAGATCTGTCTGCCTCTGCCTCCGGGATGCTGGGTTCTGAGGTTAAAGGTGTGTGCCACCACATTAGCCTTTTCTTTCTTATGATAAGCTTCCAGTATTTTACTAGAAGAAATAATATTATTCTTTTTTTATATATAAAAATAGCTTGGGAAGTTTTTCTCTTGGTCTATTCTGTAGAAAAGCATGTTTTTCACAGGAAAATTCTCATGGTCCATATGTATCACTATACTTCAAAGTTATGTGAAGTTGAGCTAAGTAAAAGAAGTCTTAAGTTCTTACTATCTGGGCATGCCATGGCAGGCACTAGGGGAAACCATAGTCTTCAGCCTCCTGCACTGCTGTGTTCTTAAAGACCATGCTATCTATCTATCTACCATCCATTGATCTATCTTACAGGATTTACTACTACATAGCAGTGGCTGTCTTCGAATTTGGTGGCAGTCCTCCTGCCTGTGCTGGGATTACAGCCATACGTCATCGCAGCCATTTTACCAACTGAATTTTATACTAGTCATTGACAAAATAATACTTACTGATCAAGAAATCTGAGTCCCACTCAGGGGCCTGATGTTAAAGACCGTTTGCTGGCCACGTTTAACGTACTGTCTTTAACGTATAACTAATAGTCTTATACTCCATTCAACATTTTTTGCTATATTTAAATATATACATTAGTCACCTTTCCATTTTTCGAAGTCCAAGGCAGTAAAAGGATTAAAAGTATTGGGAGGGGCCGTTCGGAGTGGACATAGCGGTCGCCGCCTCTAAAGAGAAGAATTACCACACTTATGGCAGGGGTTCTGCGCTCAGTATTTCAGAGGCCTCCAGGCAGATTACAGACTATGAAGAAAGGTGCAGAATCTCTCATTGGTTCAGAATGGATACGTCACAAATTTACTAGATCAAGAATTCCAGATAAAGTGTTTCAGCCTAGACCTGAAGATCATGAAAAATATGGTGGGGACCCCCAGAACCCTCATAAACTGCACATTGTTACAAGAATAAAAAGTACAAAGAGGCATCCATACTGGGAAAAAGATACGATCAAGATGCTCGGCCTACAGAAGGCACACAGCCCTCAGATTCACAAGAACATCTCGTCGGTGAATGCAAAGCTGAAAGTGGTGAAACACTTGATACACATCCAGCCCCTGAAGCTGCCACAGGGACTTCCCACAGAAGAGACCATGTCCAGCACGTGCCTCAAGAGCACTGGGGAGTTGGTCGTGCAGTGGCATCTGAAGCAAGCCTGTGGAGCAGGAAGCAAAGTCCTGATGCCACACAGCTTCAGCTCACAGACGCACTTACTGAGGAAACCATTCTTATTAAAATGAATGTTAATCCAAAAAAAAAAAATAGTATTGGGAGGAGGGACTACATTCTTTTAAGAAAACTGCCCATAAAACTGCCCATAAGACTTTACCTCCTAAAGTTTCTACTACCTCCCCTTGCTAAGTGTTAAGCCTGTACCAAAGTGGCCTCTGGTGACATTCCAGATGTAGATGACAATAATGTAAAGCTTAAAGTTTACTAGTTAAACATTTTATGACTAAGTCGATTTAGCTGAATGACTGTCCATCCACATCCCTTCTCAGCTGTTCATCTGCCTCAGCTGCAACACTGCTGAGCAGCAGCGTCCTCTAAGTAGGACATGTGATGTTTGAGTAGGTGTGTCTCAAAGTTTCTTGAGGGGGCTGGAGAGATGGCTCAGAGGGTAAGAGCACTGACTGCTCTTCCAGAGGTCCTGAGTTCAGTTCCCAGTGACTACTTGGTGGCTCACAACCATCTGTAATGGGATCTGATGCTCTCTTCTGGTGTGTTTGAAGACCGCTACAGTGTACTGATGTACATAAAATCTTCAAAAAGAAAATAAAGTCTGTTAAGGCTAGATTCCATTTTTCTTTTTGTTATTGAAAAAGTTTTACACAATTTTTTTTCTGCTTAATTTGTATTTTTTTTCTAGATAGTATAGAAGAATTTCTCTTGTTCACTGGTAATGCAGAGAAACACAATGAATTACTATTTATTTATTTGGCATCCTGCAACTTAGTATAGTTTATTGATTCTAGAATTTTGTGTTATAGATTTTTCAGGGTTTTCTTTTTTTTAAATTGGATATTTTATTTATTTACATTTTAGATGCCTTTACCATTCCCCTCCCTAAAAACTCCTATCCCATCCCCCCTCCTCCTTTTTGCTTTTATATCATTTTAATGACATGCAAGTATTCAGGTCAGTTCCAGGTTGAGGAATGAGCAATACAATAGATGCAGACAGTCAAGGAACAGGCACCGAAGTAAACAGAGCGAGCGAACACTCGGAGATCACATTCTCGTTGTCCTCGCTGTTTCTAAGGTTTATCAGGATGACCAAAGTATCTGAGCCTACTTCCCTATCCTAGCCCCAAATCATTTTCATGTCTGAAGCCTACTTCCTTGTTCTATCCTATGATTAAGATTCCTGCCTGAGATTACTTCCTTGTTCTAGCCTAAGCCCACTTCCTTGTCCTTGGACAGTTGCTTCTTCAGGGTTCTCTATGTGCAAGATTGTCTACAAAAAGAAACACTTTTACTTCCTGTTTTGGATGATTTTACTTTTGTTACCTAGGTCTTTCAGTAATAACTTGAATTGATTTTCCATCCATTTAAAAAAAATAGCATTGCAAGTTAAACGTAATTTTAACTTTTGAGATCTTTTTAATTGTGAAGGGAAGTTTATCATATTGTTCTGGCTTTAATGACATTTCTGTACAAAGAGTTAAAAAACATATTGAAAAATTGGCCTTGATATTTTTTTCTGTTTCTATTTTATTTCTATATTTATACTCTTTTTAAGTATTGTTAAATATTATAAATAGAAATAAAGTTATCTAGATCATGAAATTTTCCTATAGTGGTTAAAGCACTGTATCACAAGAGACTTTGTTTTGTAAAGAGGACTCAAGAAGCTACAGCAATGGTTTGGGTGCCTTGTGCTATTAATTGCATAGTGTGATGCTTCATGAAAGAGTGGCAGTACGAAACAAAGTCCTTTAGTGTGCATTCATGTCAGCTGTCCATTTGAAAACTCTCAGGGACAATAACATTTTATCCTTAAGCTGACATACATATTGCTTTTTGCTTGCACATATTTATTAATTTAGTTCAACTTTTTTAAAAACAGCACAGTATTTAAGGCATAGTCATTTGTCTTTAGAAGAATTTATCATGTTTCACATAGACAATGACTCTCTGTATACAATACCAGCTGAGCTGGGAAATTCAGCTCATCACTATGCTGCTTAACACAAGTATGTCTTTAAATGGGGGCTTAAATTTTGATAAGTCAACAGATACTGCTAATACCGTACTGCCTCACCATGATCATGCTACTCTGCAGATTGAGGAGGAAGGAGAGAGTTTCAGACCAGTCTGGGCAGCATCATGATTTTGAGTTAGCTTAAGCCACATAGGGATATGACAACTCTGTCTCAACAACCTGAAAATGAAGCAAGAGAAAAATATAAAATGCTAAGTAAATGCCTAAGACACTAGTTCTTAAAACAGAACCTGATATGTTGACCCACCAATGTTTAGAAGCTACTTTCACCCAAACTTTAACTAGAATTATTTGTTAATCCAGGAGTCAAATTGCTTTATTGCTTTAAAGATGATAGTTTTTTAATGTACATAGCTGTTGGATGGACATCAGTATATTAAAAATGTAAATGATTGTTACAGCAAAGCTATCATTAGATTCTCAGTGACTGTGTGCCTGAAGCAGTGGTCACTTAACTTGTTCAGAGCCCTTTTGATGAGAAGTGTACTGTGAGCATTTTTACTATACTACTGTTTTAAGACTGCTAATTATTTTTAATATTTTCTAAAATAAGATTTATTTTCTTTATTAGGTGGTTTATATTAAATGAGAAGCTTTTATTCAAAATATACAAACCATGGCATTTAATTTATCTTTTTATTCTTCAGAGAACATGGAATAAATTAATGAGTCAGATAAGTGAAGGTTGTTATTTAGCCTTTGTTAGCTATCAAATATTTTCTATTTAATGCTTTTCCCTACTTAAAATAATCATATCAGAAAATACCTGTAATATTTCATGTATCATCTGTAGATTGTTTTATACACTATAGTGTAATAGTCTGAGGAGGCAGCCTTACTTTTTCATGTCAGTTATCTCATTGGATCTTCTTTGAAAGTTAACTTTGAGTTTATAAATGTCTAATTCAAATCTCTATTGAAAGAAAGTCATTTTTTTTTTACAACTTAAATATACTGTCTTACTTGGTTGTGTAGGTCAGAACTGGTTTTTCCTTTTTTGAGTATGGAATTTATTAGAAATGAATCTAGTGATTCTGACTACATTCTAACAACTGTTTGTATTAAGTAAAACTATTTGTAGGATCCCAGATGATTGAAACTTTGCTGAATTATCTTTTCATACTACTGTGTTGGTGCAAGCAGTCTGATTCCTGCCAATGCAGCTTCAGCTTCCTGTGTTTGCATTTGTGTCATGGTAAACTAGGAAGCATGGGTGAGATTTAAGCTCTCTGCTTAAAAGCTGGTTTACTGAAACTGAGAGCAAAGGTGCAGGAGACCCAGCAGGCCACTTGTTACTGCTGACTTCAGTACAAACAACAGTGGAAGTGTTTAGCCCTTGGGGAGCTTGTGTGATTGAACAAGACTGTTGAAATTATTTTGAAAAGGAAGAGTAGCAATGTGACCAACTATGATCTTCCCTGAGCTCTGCAGCAGGCCTAGGATAGAGAGCTGAAGTGTTTGTTCTTCCATGAAGCAAGATAAATTAACTTAGGCAAATAAATTCAATATGTTGGTTAATTTCCCATGAATTTTTTATTTTAGAATTGGACTAAGGAAATGTGGGAAAATAGTTCAGCATTACCATTTTGGGTCCAGTTTTCACTATAGAATTGTTAAATAAAGAAGGAAATTAATGTAGAAACATGTTTAACAATATCGCAGCAAATGTTTTAAATCCAAAAAGAAAATTGAAACTGCATGACAGAGTAGTTAAAACGTTTTTCTCAGGAGTGTTTGTTTACTAAGCTAGAAGCCACAGTCACAGGATTCTTATCAGGATACCCAGCAGTGTTTAAACATGATTAGATGCTGTTTTCTCTGCACCTGTCCTCCCATGGGGTACGCTGTTCTTTGAGGATTTGATTAGGAATGTTTCTATTCTAGGAACTAACTCTTTAAAAAGGTATAATAGCTACATTGTGTCATCTTTTATTGATTTGACGTTGTAAAAAGCATTTGCTTTGGAAATAACTATTTGGAAATAGTTTGTGCTTTTTATTAGACGTTATGTTAGCTAACCAAAAACAAAATTTCTGTAGCTTCTTAAATTATAGAAACTTTATTTATGATGAATTTATAAATTTGAAAAACAGGGTCTACTTATTTTGTAGAAATATGAAAAAAAAAACCGTAAACAGCTTTTGGTTATATTTGGGACAAGGAACTAAAAATTTCCTGTCTCAGTAAGTCCCAGAACACTAGTTCTTTTGCTGTGCTTGGTCACACCTTCCTTGTGAGCTCTTGCAGTAACGGTTGTCACTGCCATAGTCCTTCACACTTGTTCTTCTGTCTTTTAAGCTAAAGGAGAGAAGGCAAGATAAAACACATCTGTAGCAGCTTTCTAATTATCTGGCTAGGAGGGCATGTCTGCAGGATAGAACATGGCTTCTGGCTCCTTGTGTGAGGCTTTAATTATGGCTCTTACTTTCAGGTATGGTTGATCAAGAGATTAGTGGCTTCTGCTTTGACTATCTACCAGGAGAAAATAACACATTAACCAGTATTGCATGCCTTCTCAAACATTCTAAGGGATGTTTTGCTCTTGCATGATTACATAGGAAATAAACAGTTTATTTAAGACATTCAAATCAACAGGGAACCATGAGAGATTATGGATGTATGAAAGTACTGGTTTCCCACAAGACCCCCCATGACCAAGTTCTCAGTCCCAGCAGAACAAATGCAGAGAATGAGAGACACAGACAAGAGATAGGCAAAGGGGGAAACCCTAAGTTAGAATGAGCTTGTTAATTTTGATTAGGCATATTAGTCAGGGCAGCCAAAACAGGGCTTTTCATTGCTAGACTTAAATATTTTGATAATTGGATCCTAGTAGTCAACCTCAGGAGGAGGAAGTGGCCGAGCAAGAGAATAGAACCTTTGGTAACTAACTTTAGGAATGTAAAGGGTTTAGCAAGGGAGAGGAAAGGGAGTAAAAGGGCAAAATCCGTTCAGGCCTGTTAGAGCCTCCTCAGTACAGCAAGTGAAAATGTGTGTCTTGTTGGAGAAATGACAGAATGAGACAGGCGGGAGGAAGCATGCAAGCTTAGTGTTGGTGATTAACATCCACGTAGGACGTGTTGACTATGGAGAAACACTTTCTTTACCTTCGTGCTCTTGTTTATTCTAGATTCTGAGCATTCAGTGTCATAAAAACTGACTTATGAAGGAGGTTATGGACTCTGGGAAGTCCTTATCATAGTATATCATGCTGCCTACTAGACTCAACCTGATTAAGTAGATATAGATTACCAGTGCATCCTCTAACAAGTAAGCATGCTGTATTTGATGTGTTTCTGTCCAGCTTTTCTATGCACAGCACTGAAACCTGTTTCCAGCAGCATCTTTTCCTGCATCTAAGACTAGAACTACACAACTCTAGTCTAACATCAAATAAAAGGTTTTTTTTCTAAGCTACTAAAATCTTTTGAATACAAACAAAAACACCCACCAAATCGTTCACGGCTGACTTGCCACTCTGGAATTTAGGACCTTATCCAAGTTCAGTATATACCTATGAAATTAAATAAACTCATATGTTATTCCTCTAGATTTCAGTCATACAAAACATTTCATAAAGCCTAATCTAGTCTACCAAGAGAAATTCTTTCTTGACTATTACGTTGTACAAATTACTTGGTTATATTTTTCTCTAAATTTATTCATTAATGCTCTATGTCAAACACATATTTCTTCTGTCAAGAGGTAGAGGGTAAATGCCGGAAACCTGTGGTCTTCAGCTTCTCTGTAGCAGCTAATCATCTCCATCAAGAAGCAGCCACAGTCAGTAAATGATTCCTTGCCTGTGATTGTATAAAAATGTACTCCTAGGCAGCTGGCTGTGGCCCTTGGCTATTTGGAGATCCTTGTTCTCAGAAAAGCTATAATATCATGCACCTACATTAAAACTATATAAACTGCTTGAGTAGCATATGTTTATAATGCTTAGCTTGGTTTGTTAGCAGTACCATTTATATGATCAGAACATATAATATGGAAATGTTAAAATTATTTTAGATTATAAATTTTATTTTATTTATTTCTGATTGAGTATCAACATTTGAGTTTGTTTTGTTTGTTTGTTTTTTCTTCATCACAGGGAGATTCGATTCAAGCTGGTGACGATTCACCATTCTCAGACTCTGTTACCTTGGAACAAACTACCAGTAACATTGGTGGATCCAGCGGCCGTGTTAGTCTGTGGATGCAGTGGGTGCTCCCCAAAGCTACTATAAAGCTCTTTGCTCCAGACCTTGAAAAGAAAGGCACAGGTACACGAGGATTTTTCTCTCCTACTGTACAGATTTAAGAAAATTATTACTGCTTTTAGAAGAAATATTAGGTATAACTGTCTTCAGTATTTTCATTTATAATTTAATTAGCTCTTATTTAAGTGTTTTGAGAATTGTTCATTGATCTCATCACTATATAAAGCTTATGTTTACCTATTCTCTTTGACTTTGTAAAATCTAACTTTGCTTTTCGATAATTAAAA
The DNA here is from genome assembly GCF_004785775.1 of Grammomys surdaster. Taxonomy (NCBI): domain Eukaryota; kingdom Metazoa; phylum Chordata; class Mammalia; order Rodentia; family Muridae; genus Grammomys; species Grammomys surdaster. Next base: position 12,599,325 of record NW_021604565.1, read on the forward strand.
TTCAGCCAGAAGGTATGAGTGACTTACTGTGAGCATAGCGATGCACTGCATTATCAGTATCCAGAGATCCTTGGCTGTAACACATTCATCTGTTCAATGAAAACTATTGTTTTCCTAACTTGAAATAGACACCTTCTCTTAGCATTAAGGGGCCTTTGGCACTAACGTTGCTTAGAAGTATAGAAGTCTATAATCTTTATGCTCTTTAGATGGTCAGGGTGCATTAGCCAATGTGAAATAGAAGACGGGAGATATTGATGGTGATTATGAGGAACTCTTTTGATAATCATGCTTGTTTCTTTTTGCAGAAGTTTGCATGGTCAGTGAACTAGAAGATCTCAGTGCATCCATAGATGTGCAGGATGTGTACACTAAAGTGAAGTGTAAGATAGAGAGTTTTAGTATCGACCACTATCAAAGCAGGTCAGTGATGGGTGGCAACTACAGGGGAGCTGGATTTGTTAGAGCTGGTCACCATAAGGATGTTTCTGTTCTACAGTTATGACTCTCAAAGAGGATGCTTAACAGTTGTTAAGTTGTTGTTTTACTATTCTTTAATTTGTATCCAATAAAATTTTATAACATGGCATATAGCTCTTCATAAACATCCACATTACTGCTTTTACAAATACCTCCCAAGTGTATGCCATGTGTTAAAGATTTGCTAAGATGCTTAGGACACAGTCGACATGTTTGATTGTTGCTGTGTACTTTGATCTACTTGCTCTGTAGCCTACACTGAAGTGGAGCACCTGGTCATGCCCCTTAACTCTGAGGAGACTTCTCTTTTGTTATAAATAATATACATGTCATAGATAAATGTAAAACCACATTATTTTCTATGTAGTCCCTCTATAACAAAAATAAGATTACATGAAAATATTATTTGCTTGTAATAGATATTTTTCAATGTTTTAAAATGATCTCACCATTAGTGTTTCCTAAATAAAAGTTCAAATCTTTTCTTTTTTTGATTTATAATATAACTGAGGGTTTTATTTTTAATTTGAAATATAACACACATACGATAAAATCTAAAGATGCTATTAAAATATTTTAAATAGTATTGTATCTTCAGTTTCATGGTAACTTCTCCTAGAAATAGTTTGAAGAAGTATTTTCTTAATAGATTCATAATATTTATCAGTTTGACAGTTTTCATTGTGTAACTGTAGGTGCCCAATGTCTTAATTATGTTTCCTAAAATAGTTTTGCAAACATGTCTAGTTCTACTCTATTTGTCTTTTCTCATATGTCATACTTATTATACCACTAAGTACAAATCTATAATAGATAGCTGGAAATTATCATTACGAAATATACAATATATCATTTGCTGTGTTGTAGCACTTCTTGTAATACTATCTTAATAGCTAGGTGGCAATTATTTTTGTCATATTAACAATGAGTCATTAATTGGCATTTGATTTTTTTTTGTCCTTTGATTTCTTTCCAGTATACTATATTTAAAATGAAATGATTTTTCATGTAATATATCTATTGAAGAACTGAAGCAATTTCTGATATGAATATTATGCACTTTATCCTTAGTTTTACTGTTAATTTATATACGTTCTAAATTTTAGATAATTTATCAGTATAATGATGTGCTTACTAATATATTTTATATGCTGGGCTCTTTGTGAAGCACTAGAGATATAGAGTTTAATAAAAGAGACAAAGATTTTTACCTCTCTGTACCTTCTCATCTATTAGAAGAGACAAAAATTGATAAAAAGAAAAACAGATAAATCTGTCATCAGAAGTCTTTCCATGCAGCGCAGAGAGCATGCTTCACTGCTGTAAGTGGGTCCGCTGGCCACATTGTTATATCTGTGAGGAGCATAGCATGCTTTACTGTAGAACTGCTGGTATTTTGATGTCAGTTTTTTAATTGAGAGAAATTGAAGAGAACACATAAGGTGAACTTATGTTTTCCAGGCCTGGGGAAGGTTGGCAGTCAGGACATTTTGAAGGAGTGTTTCTGCAGTGCAAAGAAAAACCTGTGGTGAGACTCATTTAGTAATTTTTTATTTTTGAGAATATATTTTAAATTGTTTGTATTTGTTTTACTTTGCAACAGAAGTAATGACATTAAGAATTAAAACTCAGTACATTCTTTTAGACTTCTTCCTTTAAATTTTTTTTAATTAGAATTAATAGTCTTAATCTGCTCATGTTTTACAGCCAATTTCTTTGTAGCAATTAAATAAACATCAATATTCAAAGGTAGGATTGTATCACATTTATTACTATATTTTATCATTTATGAATTGCTATGTTGATGTTTTGGAAGATTTTTCCTTTCATAAGTAAGTTCATGATGGACTGCCATTACTAAAAATTTAAAGTAATAATTGCATATGGAAATCAGTTACTTTATTTTTTGTTTTAGTTATCTCCATTTGCAATGATTTTTACAGAAAAAGCACAGAGGCCCTACTAAGAGATGGCTCAGAACTGAACATTCCAGCTCTAGCTCACTTGTTCTCTTTCCCTCCCTCTCTCCTTCCTTCTCTCCCTCCTCCCCTCCTTCCCTCCCTCCTTCCCTCCTTCTCTCCTTCCCTCCCTGTCTTTCTCTCTGTCTTTCTCTCTGTCTTTCTCTCTCTCTCTCTCTCTCTCTTTTGCTTTTGTTGCTTTTTTTGTCTTCTCATCTCAAGCCTTTGGGAAGAGTATTGGTCTTTGGGGCACTGTGGGGGTATCTCCCTTTCCTGTACTGACTAGCACCTTGTTGCTTTGACCCCTGAGCAAGCAGGACTCTTGCAGTAACTGTTCTGCCTTCCTTTCCTCTGTAAGAAATCACTTTAAAGCTGTCCCCCAGAATTCCCGTAGCAAGTACCCAGAATAAGACCTGAACTGTCCACACAGTCAGGGCTTGATTTTCATTGTTGCTAATGACATACTCGTTATAAGTAAACCATAGTCTGTTTTTGTATCATAAATTGCCTTTCTATCATACGCTGGTTGTTATCTATATGTACTTTCGCTATTCTGACGTTGTGAGCCAAGATGAATATTGCTGTCAATATAAGAAAATCAAAGTAAGTTATTAAGTAAAATGGCTTTCCACTTGTGTTGACTACTCAAGCATTGAGCAATGCAGCGTTTGTCATTCCTGGGTTACTTCTTGCCCAGACTGCTTTGTGTTTTCCTTGGTTTTGTTTTGTTTTGTTTTGTTTTGTTTTCTCATATGCAGTTGTCATCATCTCGCAGCTAATAGAAGTACTTATTGCTGTCTTTATTTAAGACAAATTTGTAGTGCTCTTGTTTCCTGGGTACAAAATTAAATTAGGGTACATCCTAGTAACTTTCAGAAGTATCAAATGTATATTTTTGAATGGTACAACATATGTAAATATGTTATTAGAATCATTCCAATAAGTGAAATTTTAAAGTTAATAAAAATTCATGAAATTTTAAAATGTACCCACTTCTTAGTCTACTAAGTCACCACAATATTAATATTTTCTCAGTGTTTACAAAATACTTACTATTTCTCATGTAAAGCTGAAAAGGCATAAATATTATCCTTAGGAAATATCTCCTATGATTTTTCTCTTTACATTATAAAGCTTACTAGTTTATTTGCATAATAGCTAATGCTTCTTTGCATTGAATTTTAACTTTTTAATAGTTTCTTTAGTACTACACACAGGAATCTAACTTGGCTGTCTGAGAGCAGAAGCTCCTTAGATCTCTGGTCATTCACCCACATGCTCGTTTGCATTCTTAGGAGCAGGTGACTGCCACTCAGCCCTAAGAAACAGTCTTAGTGACTTTAAATGGCTTCAGACAACTCACAGATCTTATTTTGAATCTTTTCCAGTTTTTTTTTTTTTTGAGACAGGGTTTCTCTATGTAGCCCTGGCTGTCCTGGAACTCACTCTGTAGACCAGGCTGGCCTCGAACTCAGAAATCCGCCTGCCTCTGCCTCCCAAGTGCTGGGATTAAAGGTGTGCGCCACCACTACCCAGCCAATTTTTTTTTTTTTTGACATTTTCTTTCTACAGTTAAAAAAAAAAAAATGACTTGCCCTAGAGTAGAGCTGGAGCTGTGTAGCAGACTGTAAGCTGCATGAGGAATCCCGGGCTCAGGCCCCAGGACTACCCCACCAGAGTCACTTCTGTGGAAAGTTCTGCATTATTTGTTGTCTCTATTCATTTTAAATTTTAAGTAAATGCTGATTTTTGCACATTTGAAAATAGGAAAAGAAATGTTTTGCCTCCATTTTGGCCAAGTGTATTTATTCTCCTTACTTAAGTACAGCAGTTTAAGAAAATGCAAGGGGGAATGGAATTAGGGGGTTTGCAGAGGGGATACCAAGAAGGGAGATAACAATTGAAATATAAATAAATAAAATAACCAATTTAAAAAAGAAGAAAGAAAGAAAGAAAATGCAAGCCTTTCCCTTCTGTTAGCTAACCTTTCAAGAGTGCTTATATTTGACATGTTTCAAAGGGTTTTAAAGCATTTATGCATCTATTGAAATGCTTTTTATGCTCTTTCCAGGGTTTAAATAAAAGCTTATTATGGACAGGCTTATTTAGACACCTGGGAATGGAACATTGCTGTTCCCTCTCTATTGGGGGTGGCAGCAGGCCCTTTCCTCCTGTTGCTGCCTACTGGCACATATAGGGATCAAAGTCCAGCACGTTATCTTGCTTTACTGTGGTTCTGTTGGTTTCAAACAGAGAAAGAAAAGAAGGGAAGCAGGGAGTAGATAAAAGAGGGAGTTTTGAAGGACTAGATGGTGCAAAGGCAGACCACTAGGGGAAGACACATTTTAGCACTAAATGGTTACCTTCTATGTTTTTCCAAATGGTCAGGTAATTCATTTCAAAAATGCATACAGAGTTTTTCTTACCTTCCTTCATTATAAAGTCCAGTTTAAAAGTCTAGCAGACAATTGAGCTCAGGAGTATGTACATAGCATGTGTTAAGACCCTCAGTTGAATACGGAAACACATACACACACACACACACACACACACACCAAAGCAAACAAGCAACAAGAAAAAGTAAAAACTTAGCAGTAATATCTGATTTACATAGTTTTCCCTTCTGATCTGATCCAGTCTGTTGTTGGTTATAGGTGTAATCCTGAGAAAGTAGAGAGAAAAGGGCCCTGGGGAGATGGGATCACAGACCCAGAGAGAACATGGCTTATTGGTTCCTTTGTCCTGTTTATCTAATGTGGTTTTTTTCTTTTCCTCTTCTCTTGTTAGGTATTGGAAAGAGGTGTTGGAAATGATATAGATAATGTCTAGTCTAATTTTATGTTAAGTGATATGTAAAATAGGATTCTATGTAACACTAATTGATTAGGGGAAAAATACTCCCATGTTTATTAAGAAATGTGGGATGACCAATACAAGAAGGTCAAAATTCTAGTCCCCCCCCCACACACACACACATATAAATACTGTCTCCTTTAAAAAAAATGAAATGTGTATTCTGCTTTTGTTTTCTGGAACAGACAACTACAAAGCTCCTAGATGGTGCTCATCAGCAGCATGGGTTCCTTTCTCTAACATACACAAAAGCTGTAACAAAAAATGTCCGCCACAAGTTAACCTCAAGAAATGAGCGAAGAAGTTTTCATAAGTTATCTGAAGGTTTAATGGATGGCTCACCTCATTTTCTTCATGAAATTCTTCTTTCTGCACAAGCATTTGATATTGTTCTGTGCTTTCCTTTACTTAATGCAATTGCAAGCATATTTCACACTAAACTTCCAAAGACCCAAAGAGAGAAAAGAAAATCTTCCGGTCAGCCCATGAGGACCCATACGCTGACTTCACGCAATTTGCCTTTGATTTATATCAATACAAGTGTGATCAGAGTTTTTGTTCCCCAAACAGAAGAAACACAGTCGTCAACTGTTGCAGGTATAATTTTCTGGGTTTTTTTTTTTTTTCTTATTTGTAAAGCTTAGAGATGGGTGGGTAGGGGGATTGGATTAAATAATTTTCTCTTACTAATATATGAATGAAGACTTATTACATTATGGCTTTTTTTTATAGGAGTTACTATCTATTAATTTAGTAGAATGAGAAAACAGATTATTTTTATTCTGAAGCCTTTTGCTTTCTGTCTGGAATTCTAATGCTGTACTCAATTGCTATCCAAGATATGTAAAATTTTATTTGAAAAATCAAAATAATGTTCATGATAATGAAATTTATAAAAATTCTGATATAAATGCCCATGATGAAGGACAGGAAGAAAACTTGTCAGCAGACCAACATGTCTTCTCTAGGAGACAGCACATATAGCAGCAGATTCCTATCTAATCCTATATAATAGAATTATCCCCATGAGGAAGTTGTACCCTTCCTATTAGATCAACTCTGTATGCCTCACGTCTTACAAATGCATGTGTGGCCTCACTTACCATCATGCCATTTTGAGCTGCAGAAGAGGATGAGTTGTTCCTGTGCTACTGTTGTCTATTCCCGTGGCTACAGTTATCTTAACCTGGGAATTAATAAATATTAGAAGTTGATCTCTTACAGTCTGGGTGCTTTGAAGAGACAGATAAAGGCACTAGCAGATTCTCTGCATGATGAGGGTTGTTTTCTGCTTGCAGATTAGCATGTCATTGCTGGAACCTCACAAAACAAAACAAGAAGCAGCAGAAGGGACAAATTCATTGACCTTTAATAGCAGATGGAATGCTTATGAGTGAATTATTACTTCCTAGAGGCCCACTTCTTTCTTGATTAATTATATCCCAAATGTTGGTCCCCCCTTTCAGAGTTCCTTCCCCCACTCCTTCCCGTTCACCTCTCAGAGGACAGCTCCCACCCTGGTGCATCAAGTCTCTGTAACATCAGGTATATCTTTTCCCATTCAGACCAGACAAGGCAGCTACATATGTGCAGGGGTCTCGGACCAGCCTATATGTATGCTCTTTGGTTGATGCTTTAGTCTCTGGGAGCTCCCAGGGGTCCAGGTTAGTTGACACTGTTGGTCTTCCTGTGGGGTTGTCATCTCCTTGAGGGCCTTCAGGGATCCCCGACCTCTGTCTAATGTTTGTCTGTGGGTATCTGCATCTGTCTTAGTCAGCTGCTGGGTAGAGACTCTCGGAGGGCTGTGATGCTAGGTTCCTGTCTGCAAGCGTAACACACCATCATTAGTACTGTGAGGGATTGATGCCTGCCCAAAGGATGGGTCTCAAAATGAGAGGCTCCACTTCTGAATACTGCCATCTTGATTTTAGCCCCAACATAAGCACTTTGGAGGAATATATGATTCAATCCATAGAAACTACCCTGCTAATCATTGTAGTTTTACAAGTTCAAGAGACAAGAAAAAGTAAGTATTTGAGATACATGTCATAGTCCATGCTATACAGAAATAGGAGAAGTCTTTTCTGTCCTCTTATTTATTATATAGAGGAGAAGAAAGACTAAGTGTCCAGTGGTAACAAATACCAGAGTAACACACTTGTTATACACTTTCTTCTCAGAATCTATTCTCTGTTGTTCTGTCTACCTGCACAAATGATCGTAATTAACAGAAGATAGTCTATATGAATATTACCAGTTACAAAGATTTATTTAAATGATAATCTTTTTCATTTCCATAATTAAGAAGTATTTGTAAAGCTTTATAGACTTTCCAAGGTATCTAGAACTAACTTCAGTTTATTAGTAATTATCAAGAGACTACTTGCTGTGAGAGTGAATGCTCTGTTCTAGCAGAGGTATACAGTTGCTTTCCTCTGCTCACATAGCTTATACAGCACAGGAATCCTAAATAACAATTGACCCTTCTGAGCAGTGACGTGTGACCACCTGCTCACCACACAGGGAAGAGCTACATATCTCTTGCAGATATAATAAATAACCTTATTGCTATTGTCTACTTACTCTCTTTAGTTAGATGACTAATGAATAATAAATAAATAATTTGCAATAAACTTACAGTGGTTTAAAGAACTTAAATTTTTACAGAGGATAATTTTTTCCCTAACGGCCAAATTTGCAAGTTAGGTTATCATTTTCTCATGACCATGGTAGAGATGACTATCATGAAATACCACATAGATTAGCTAGCCATCCTTCTTTATGAACTTTTTAACTGAATATGTAATTTATGAAGGAATGGGATAATGTCACCTGGACATGGAGAGGTCAGAGGACAATTTGGGGGAGTCATTTATCCTCCTGAGTATAAAGGAGCAAATGCAAAGTATTAGAATTGGCAGCAAGCACCCTTATCTACTGAGTCAGTACTCTTATTTAATTTAAATAACTCATCTTAATAAGTTCTATTGTATCACAAAAATTCTTTGTTGAATGTGTCTTATGTTCTCTATTCCATACATATTTAATTTCAGTTGAATGTATATGGTAAAGCCAAATTTCATTGAAACCTAAGCAGAAAACCATATTGGAGATGAGCAGTTGAGATGAGGGAGAGAATGAATCCAGGTAACATGCTCAGAGATTGAGATAGGAGCAGCCAAATACAGCGAGCGAGCGAGGAAGCTGCCCAGGCCACAGCTTTTATAGCACTGAGACCTTGACTTACAAAGGACTTTATGCTTCCGTGTAATTAATTGCCTTTAGCATGTTAATTGGCTGTAAAGGGATTCTTTTCTCATATCTTGTACTACTTTCTTTTGGTTTCTTCTTCCTCTCCTCCTCTTCCTTCTCTTCCTGCTCCTCCTCCTGCTGCTGCTGTTTTTCTTCCTAGTGCTGAGCATGGAGCCTCTGGCCTCATGAACAAAATATCTCTGGGATGAGCTTCTCTGGGATGTACTTCTAGCCTAAAAGCTAATATTTTTAGAAATCCATTTCATACAATATAAGTTAATATTAATTATAAATAAAACTTTTAAAAGCTCCATGGGTTTATTTCATTATCAATTTACTAAGTTTAAAACTGTACCAAGACTACAAAACAGTATCAATAAGTTAATTTTTCTAAGTTAACTAGTGTAAGCTGGTACTTTAAAAACATGTGTCCATCCATGCTCGTGGGCTGGGCCTGTAATCACCGAACTCCATAGCAGGTGCAATAGGATTGCCACAAGTTCAAGGCCATACTGATCTGCATAGTAAAGTTTTCAGCCAGCCAAGGCTACAGTCATACTCTGTTACATGTGCGCGTGTGTGCGTGCTTATGTGTCTGCACATGTGTGCATGTGCTAGCATTACTGACTCAGATGTGCCTTTGCCTTAATGCAGTCCTCTGACTTGTATTTCCTGTTCGCTCACTTGCCTTCACATTCTATCTAATTGATGTACTGAATGATTCTCACAGTGGTTGTGAGCAAAAAGTGTGTTTTCACTTGACTTACACTTTTTTTCTGTGATAAAATTATCTTTAACATTCTAGCATTTTATTTAGGTGGTTAATTTTGAAATCTAGTTTCAGTCTAAGCACTGTTTGCCTCTTTCACAGTTATCAAGGTTCTAAGTCCATAGGTGTTTCCCGTCCATCCTTAGTTTTTATTTTGTCATAGAAAGCAGTGGTTTGGAGGTAGCTTCTCCTGGGGTGAGTGGCTCCTAACAAGGCTCACTTAAAACAGCTAAGGCAAAGAAGCAAGGTATTGACTTTCATGTTTAAAATGCATTAAAAGCAAACATTCCCTCCTGTGGCCCAACAATTAAAGCAGGTTAAGTAAGCCAGAAGGTAGGCTTTAAGGCTACCTCCCTCACTATACAGTACCTGAAGAAATCACTCGAGGCATTTCCTTATGTAAGTTCACAGTTTCGTTATTCTTGCTTGTATGTGAATAAAATTTTGATAAATTCAATACTTTCTGTAATAAAATTTTAATCTAATTTATGAATGCTTGTCAGCAAGTTTTTATATATGTTTTTTACTTTGACTTCATAGAGTAGCCTACTGAGAGCATGCTTGGCTCTAGCAGAGTTCTGTTCTTGGGTCTGGCTTTGTGTGTAATGCAAGTATGTCATTTTCTTCCATATGCACCCCATTTACTGTGGCGTGTCTATTGCAGTTGAGACTTCATATGGCAGGTAGTTTCCGCAGCCTAGAAGGACAGTTAGCAAGTCCACTAATTGTACTTCACTTTTATATTCTATTCTCCAGGCTTACTATTTATTGATTTAATTGATGCCTTCTGCTTAATCAGAGGCTTTACTCACATGGAACTATGAAGCTTGGCGTATAATGCAAGATCTCTGAAATGTAAACACTGGCCATTGTATGAGGACCTATAATCAAGCCAGACCGCCTTCATTTGAAAATAGCCCAGCTGCACGAGATGTAGTTTTGTTTGATCTTTTTTGCAATGGGCTTTTTAAATTTTTGTGTTTACTAAGATGGCCACATGCTAATATTTATTATGATAGTTCATCTCCATTTCTGCCATTTGCTGCCCACCCTTCTCCCACCTCTCTCCTGTCACATTATCCTCCAACCCTTGCTGACAAGCTTTATTCTTGCTTTTTCATTTTCTCAATTCTAACTTTCTTTTTTGGGGGGGCTAATCAAAGTCAGACCATACCCAGTGTGCTGCTGAAGCAGCTGGAAACGATCTAGCCTTTGCATTCTTTGGGCAGCACAGTTTGGGAAACAGGAGTTGAGCCTTCATAGGATGTTCTGGAGGCCTTATACCCAGCAGATCCTAAGGGCTCCTTGAGAAAAGCGGGAGTTTCTTTTCTTTCTAAAACTTTGTACTCATAGTCTCACCACCACCTTCCTCAGTGCCCTTAGGAGTGCCTCACAGGAGGAGGCAGTACACTTGCCTTGAGCTTCAGTTCACTTACAGGTTTTCAAATACTTACAGTGCGGAAAGTTGTATGTTCTAAGGGTAAGTAATAGGTAAACAGTCCTTATAGTTTGATTTATTGTTACAAGTCTTGAATTTACTGCACAGTGCCATCAAAAAAGGCCCTATCTTTTCCTAATGATAGCTGTGAGTTACAGAAGAAAGTGTGAACTTCATAAGAACATGAAGTCACATAAATTTTTATTCAATACAAAGGGAAGAATTAGAACTCAAGTATCCATTTAACATTTCTCGTTGCTTTGTTTTTTGATACTTTTACTCGTCTGCTTCATCAAAAAGTGGAACCTGTTCCCCAAGCCCTTGTCCGGGTACAGTCATTCCAACTCAAGGCACCTCTGATGACAAGCTAAGATGTTTTCTCATAGTAAATCATTTGGCCTTTTCTATCTTCAACATTGGAGCCACCCATTTCTTTTAGATTTTCTGACATTTAGTAGCTAAAAGTGCTATGCACTGTGTAGTTGTGGTATAATTATACCACACATAAAAACACATACAAATTTTAAAAATGGTGAATTTTTTTGCCTGCATTGTTGATATTCTGTTGTATGTTTTTAGTACTAAAATTCCAGAAGTAAAATTACTTCCAGGAAGAATCCAGTTGTATTTTATGTAATTAGATCATTATATGGTTTTAGTGTTAAGTACATATACATAATAGGAACAACATATTATTATATTAGGGTGAGGTAATTATTTTTTTCATTATGATTTTAATTGTGGTAAACAGAAAAGCACTAAATTAGATTGGAAGGAAATAGACTTACAAAATCATCAAATTTTTTATTTTGTATGAAACTTTTTATTGTTCTTTTTCTCATTTATTAGTCTTTTTTAAGTTATTGGCATCCTATTTCCACAAATATCTCATTACAACATCTCACATCCACATGTACTTATGTCTCTTCCCTTTGTTACAGTGAGTCAGGCAACAAAGGAAGACACGATGGTTTTGAAGGTTGGCTCTGTTGTCATGGCTCCCCAGGCTGATAATCCGCTTGGCAGATCTGTCCTCAGGAAAGATATTTACCAGTAAGTTGATTTTCTTATGTTTCATCTTGCAACAGTTTTGTCCTGCAGAGAAGTACAATGATCAATAAAACTTGCTTGGTGTGACCTCTAGAAATAGTTTTTGCTGGGGATCTTTTGATATTTCAGACTAGGCTTTTCTGATTTTCCTCAGGTGTGGGTTTTTTAATTCATTCAGACAAATCAAGTATTCCTGTGAGGTGTTGATAAATAGTAGAATGTAAGTCCTAAAGCATCATGAACTGAAGAAACAGCGTGGAAAATTTTAGCAGCCTTTATATTTGACCAAATCTCTAATCACGTAAGAAATGAGGTCCTTTCTAGAACTACCACTTCCTACTGGAGTCTGTTGTATCAAAGTGAAACATTTTCTTAATTTAGGCATAAGCCATTATTTGAAGTGTATACTTGTGGATGTCATATGGATCAAAGCTGTAAAGAAAAGCAAACTTCTAAGGAGAAATTTCACAGTAAACACTTTCTGTGAAAATGCTTGGCTCTGGATTTTGTCACCAAGTGTTTGCAAACCACACCAAGCGTATTCGGATGACTCTGCTGCTGAATGTATGTAATGAGCATGGTAAAAATAATACATAACTTGTACTGAAGTCGCAACTGCTGCCAGGCGTACAAGTACAACTGCAAATAATGCCAAGTGAGAAAAGTCACAGAAATAGAGTTGAACAAGTAATGCTCTGCTTGCTGGTCTGGATTTCAGATGTCAGGGTCTTTTAAAAGCTTCAGTGCTTACAGTTCTCCAGTAGATGTCATAGCTTTGAAAAGGTTCGAATTCAACTGTTGTATTCACCACCTAGAAGACACAAAGTTTTTACTTGACTCTTCATTTTAAGACCTGGTTTCACTATATACTCCAAGTCGCCACAACATCACTATCTCCCAAGCACTAACTAAGATCATAGGTGTGACCACCATACCCATGACCTAGTTTCAAACAGGCCATCTTGGAATGGATATAGTAATTATATTTATAGTTTCCCAATTAGCTCTGACTTACATACTGGTCTTGTCCTTATATTGCTATTTTATATAGTTTATAGTATTTATCTCACCTTTTATTTAGTTAAGTTTATATAAAAACCCAAGGATATCAGAGCTTGGTGAGGTTTTGTGAATCATCTAACCCATCGTTGGAATTTTAAAAATTAAAAGTGGGAACTATTAAAAAATAATTGTTGTTTATCCAACAGTGAGTTAAAATTAGAGCCTTCAGGGCTTTTGGAATATAGTGCAGTGGTAGAGTGATTTTCAGTAAGACTGAGGCCCAGGCTTCCCTCTCTAACCATGTATTAGGGAGGAGGGGAGAGGATTAGAAAGGACTTTATATTTTCCAACACTCAGAAGTTTTCCACACATTTATTTCCTGTACTTTAGGAATACATCATCTTTGTTTAAGGCCTTTTTTTACTTTTGATGGAAAAAAATGTGTATTTTAAAGTTTGTACCATTAGTGAAGTAAACCATGAGACATCCTTCCCGCCCCTTTGCCCTTCCGTTTCCAATTTCAAAACCTTGCAGGAATTACAGCCTCATTGCTTGTATTCAGTGAGATGTTCCCTCAGGTTTGCTTTCTATCTCTCAGTGCTTGTTTGTAGTTTTCTTTCTGGACTTTCACAGCATTCACTTAATGTCAGTGTCCTTAACTTTTCAGCTGCCTACTTCTGCTCTCCTGACTCAGGAGAAATTGAATTCAAAGCATGTATGGTAACTTTGAAGTCCAACATAGACAAGACTTGCACTATGTGCCAGAGTGTCAAACACCATAGAATTCTGGAGTCCACAGGCATGCTAGGCAGAACAGTTTTCCTGGACCACTCACATTCTAAGTCTTTTCATGTAACTAAACTAACAAGGTTAACCCAAGAACTCATCAAAAGCATCTCAGGATCTCATTGAAATGCTGTGTCACCAACATCAGAGAACAAACAAAAGAAGTAGAAGCCACATTAGGAGTGAAGTAATCAAGTACGAGTGGCTCGTTTAGAATAAAAATACAGACACAAAGCAGAAGACCCTGTGTTCTAGGGCTGTGTTTATTTTTTAATGAATATATTAACCATAAATATCAGTGGATAAGGCTGTAAAGGTTCATTTCATATTGTATGATTCCTGAATATATAAAAGTATCAGAACACAAAGATCCACAACAAAAGTGGGTTACTACTTTTCCTGATATGGATGAGGGGGAAATGGGAGTTGTATTAACAACGGAAGTATTCTGGGGTAATGAGAATGTCCTTGATTTAGGTAGCAAAGTCAGTCTTTAAAAAGGGTGAGAACTCACAGTTCCTGATGTTTACATTTAGGACAAATAAAAGCAGAAATTTATCCACATCCTTTGGGAATAACTATTACATAAATAAGATTATTTACAGTCTTGCCCATTGGCAGCCTTCAGCCCTTACTTCCCTAGAGACTAAATGAAAATACCCATCACAATTTTGCCTTGGTCTTTCAGAGGATATAGCCCTATTCACCTCACTAGCTTTCACATACACTCATACTACTTTAGAGATATAGAAAGTATTAAAAGTTATTTGTCAGAAATTGGGCATAAATATACATGAATATGTATGTAAATATATGTGCATGCATACATAGCTATATAAATACATATATAAACATACTTACATATATTTATAATATTTCAAGAATATACATTTCTGGTTGGAATGTAAAATGGGTATGTAAAAGTCCTGGGCAGTTTTTATTAAGATTAAATATAGTTATCATATGGTCCACTAATTCTACTTCTATGTACATATATGTACATACAAATGTTTATAGTGAAATTAGTTAATAGTTTTAATTTTTTTAAGAGTAAAAACAACCTAAAGACATCACAATAATGAACAAAAAACCAAAATGTGGCATTCCATGTGATTGAACATTGTTCTGCCTCAGGAAGAAATGGAATTATGATAAACATCCTAACATGGTTCGATCTTGTACTCAGTTAGAAGCAGGAAAATAAATTATCCTCAAAAGGTCAGTTGAAGGACGTTGATGAAATCATGTGGGCTATAGTAATAAAGTGGCATCTGGGAGAGCCCCAAATACCCGTGAGTCACTAATGGGAAGAGCAAGCCATAGAAAATTGGTTTTCACATTTGTTAAAAGACAAACCCACACTAAGATGTACCAGTCCACATAGTAGCCACAAGCAAATATGGCAAGTCAAGCTGGGATTTCTTTTTTACATGAGATACTATTGGAATATAGTAAGAAAAACTTCTAATATAGATTTCAACATGAGCAGTGAGAGTGGAACAATGTGTAAGAGAAGGTCAGTAGTGCCTACCCTCAAGTGGGCATGGGTTTTGCAAGAAGGAAGCTTTCTAGATGTTTTGTTAAGTATAAAATACACACATCAGACTTTCAAAATGCAGTAAAATTCTCCAGTTATGTGTTGCTTAGGCAGTATGGCAGGCATATTGACAAATATATTATTACAACTGCATTCCACTTTGAAACACCCTTTTCAATATGGCTACTTATAAACTGATTGATAGAGTAGCTTCTCTGTGTTTGGCTTGATTCCCACTGGACAGTGTTGTACTAGAGGGAGAAGCCTATGAGAGCACAGGGAAAGCCCTCTCTGACAGACAAGTAACCAAGGGTGATCAGGTAGGACTAGAGCTGCAGATCTGCTCCACCACAGGTCAGTTCCAGTGGGGTGAAAGAGATCCACACTTCATCCTTCCTAAGCAACCAGGAAAGGTGGGCCTCGCAGGCTTGTGGGGATGGGAGGCAGTGTTGACTTTAGTGTCTATTTATGCATGTTTTCTATATAATAACAATTATAAAATGTCAAAGACGCAGGGAAATGTGACCTGTTAGCGGGAGACTAATTACTCAAAATTAAGTCAACAATGACCTCAGTGCCTTCACCAGTTGATCTCAGTGTTTTAGATTTTGAGACATGGTTTCTCACTGAACTTGCAACTCGTCAATTGAGCTAAACTAGCTGGACAGCAGTCTCCAGGTGTCTACCTGTTTCCACATCCTGAGGTTAGAGATGGTGCTGTCACACCTGGCTTTTTGCCTGCTTTCTGGGGATTTGAGCTCAAGTCTGCAGGCACATCTCTCTAGCCCCAAGCTTACTTTTTTTAAATTTGATGATACCAAACTATGTGCAATAAGAAAGGAGTCTTCCTTCCAGTACTTGTTCTAAACCAAGTACTTCTTTACGCTGCAGTCACTGTTTCTATTTAGGCCAATTATGTTTTAGCCCATTTTTTCCTGTATGTGTCTCTCTGTAGTCTTGATTAATAGTCTTAATTAATAGTGTCTGCATGCTGTTTTCCAGATGTATTTGTGTTTACTTAGTAATGTATTGTAGATCTCTTCATATCATATTCAGAGAACAAATTCTGTTTTAAGACCAATATTTTATACATAGATCCAAAGATTATTTTAATACTGATTTTTGTTTTTAACCAGCTAGATATTCAGCATTTTTACAAACTTCTTAATGTTCTTTAAACATTTTTAATTAGACTTCTCAGACTTGAAATCATTATTTACGTGGTAAAGTGTAAAAACAAACATGAGTTGTCTCCTTCAGAGGGAGATGTAGTTTAGATCTAGAGGGAATCTGTCCTGAGGAATATCTACATCACTTGGTAGTTGGAATTACTATAGTGTCCTATGTTGCCATTTGAATCAGGAACAGTATATGAGTCACAAGTTAACTATCCCATTAATGTTAGTGTTTCTGAGGCCATAGTGTAGCTCATGTTATGGCATTATTTCTTTTTGTAGTTTGCTAAAACTTACCTCATGATCTGTTGTAATAGAGCTGTAGGTCCAGACACAGTGTTCAAATTCAATTCTATAAGTCCTCACCAAATACGTCCTCTCTCCTCCTCTCAGCATCTAGATTCACTCTAGTTCTCTGAGTAGACAGATGTTCTCGGAGTGATGGTTGTGTTGGTTTTTGTCAGGGTATGTGTCATTATCTAGTGCTGTTATACCCCTAGCCCTACGAAGCATACTGTGCTGCTGGTTTCAGATGACTCCCTTTTACAAGTCAGACTGACTCAGAATAGTGGGTATTTAGTGACTTGCCCCAAAGCTCTGTGTGAAAATCCTGTGGGTGGAGTTTTTGTCCTTGTCGTGATCTTCAGCTGATGCAGTTGAGGGCTTGAGACTTGGCTCTAACTAAAGTAACTCTTCTTGTGTCGCTTCCTGTAGCAGGATGTTAATTTCCATGAATTTGTGTCTGTTTGCTGCCAAAAGCTTCCTGAATAACCGTCTCAAAATGACTCTTAAGTTCTACTGTCATAAATTGTAGACCATTTTTAAAATATGTTTTGCCCTTTTATTGAGTTCTCTTACTTTGCTCTTTTAAGTTACATTGGAAAAAAAGCTACAGAATATTAGGATATGCTGCAGGTCTTATCATTAGTCTCTTAATTTGAAAAAAAAAAAAAAAGACTACCTTACAGTTCTTTGAAACACTCTTAGGTTATATGAAGTACACTGGATATATGGGATACATCAAGCCCTGGTTTGAATCTTCAATTAAGGCACTAATGTTTTCATGCCAATTTAACGTATAAATATAACACTCCATGGGCTTAAATATAACAAAGTAAACATAATGTACCTTTAAAAATACACCTGAAGGATCAGCAAGATGGTTCAGCAATTGAATAACTTGTCACCAGTCCTGACAGTTAGAGTTCAGTTCCTGGAACCCACACAGTAAAGAAGATAACCAACTGGCCAAGGTCATCCTCTGACCTCCACGTTCATCCACTCATAGACCTATCACAGCACACTGGAATTATAAACAGGTTAAATAGACCTTAAAGTAATTTTAAACCTTTAAATATCCACAATATTTGACATATAATGCTTGTGTACCGTGGCTACTGATATGCAAGACAGAAAAATGGTAAAATAGTTTTCTGTTTTCTTAAATGCCTGATATAAAATAATTGAATGTGATAATTAAAGAGTATCCTGTATGTTTGTTTCCTCTATGTGTTCATGGATGAATGGATGGATACATGATACATTATACATTTCCTGTTTTTAAAATATCTTTTTAGTGAACTTGCAAATGTGAGATGCTGTATGGGCCACTCATTTATAGTTTTGGCTTGTATTGACTAGTGTCCACTTCCAACCAGAACCTCATTATCTCTACCAGAGAGAAGCTAATTAGAAGGAAAATTAAGAAGCAAGGATTGTACACATATTCACTACATATGCACAGTAAATTACCTGTATATGTCACATATAAAGCAGCAGTGAGGTGACATGCTGCCTTAGAAAGCATCCTTCTGCTTCCCATCCCCCAGCAAGGCACAGTTGTCCTCTGCAGGGTCAGTGTGAAGGACAGCTTCCATCCCATGCACGCTTTTCTTTCTCGATTACTGTGTGCACTGACAGTAGTGTCCCAGGTTAAACACTTTAGTTTTTTATGCACTAGAAAGGCCTATCCCTTGTTTAGAAGCTGTGTATCCTCTTCACTGAATCCATTCCTTAATCTCATATGCTTTGTCCTGTAATTTCTAACCCTGAACTTTGATCAGAGCAAGATACCAAAAAAGTAGTTCATGTTGACAAACGTACAACCCTAATTGTCAAAGTAGGTGAAAATGGCCATAGGATTATTTTCTTATTTGTCTATGTTTCATTCTTGAAGTGATAGTTCCCACAGAAGAAATACTAACTGCTTTGAACACAGCCACATTAACACTCTCCAGTCCCCTGCAGTCTTCACTTCTGCCCAGAGTAGCCTATATGCCGAAGATTAACACTATTCTGACCTTTATAATCATTGCTAACTTTCAGGAAAACAAAATGGTAATTTCAGTTTCTAATTTGTGAATGCTTTTTTCTTAACCTGTGTTTACCACCTATAAATTTTATTGTCACAGATTCTGAATCAAGGCAGTACAATAAACAAAAATAGGTCAATAATTTTGAGCAAAGTCAAGGCATAATTTTACCATAAATTCCTCATACTTTATTATCAAGTAATAGATACACATCCTTTGTGCTATTTTCGTGCAATCCTTCTAGCATGTTAGTAAACCTTAATAACTGTGGGTATAACTCTAGTGTCGCAACCGTTTCTATCCATATTATTTAAGGCTTTGATCATTTAGTGAAAACTTTCATATACATATGTATTTGGCATTTAGGGATCACAGAGCACAGAGCTCTTCTATAGGAAATAATGCTTTGAATTCTGGGACTGGTTTTCCTTTCACTGAATTGTCTGTCATTCAGGTATGGGTTTGATGAACTGACACAAAAATGAAAGAAGCTCCTCTCCTATGTCATCTTACCAGATCCACTGTGGACAGCACATCTTTGAGTTGAGTACAACTGCTGTCACTGAGTTAAGAATAGAATCCGTGAAGCTTATGTTCAGTGAAACATAACCTCAGTATTTCCAGGTGATTTTAATGAACACCTGATAAAACTGAGGTATAGTACCACGGAACTCGGAATTTTCTCAAATCTAGGAAAAATAAACAAATGCACACAGTTATAGAATGACCCTTTGTTCAGCTTAATGGCAGAGGAGACATTAATGAAATGTTCAAAGAGATAATCCTTTAATTTGCTTTCATTCTGGTAAACAGTGTCAAGTTATATTATAAACATACTTAAATTTCGAAATAAGAAAAATTAAATATAATTTATTTTATATATATATGCTTTCCTAGTTTGTATCACATTAGATAGTCTGTAAAATTTTGCTTTTTTTCTGGATTTGTATTTTATCTAACTTTAATTATTTTATTTGAAAATACATCCTCAGAAATGTAGTATTCTTTAAAAAATAAACAAAAACCTGACAGTATACCAGAATCATTTGTATACTGCCCAAGTTCAAGAATTGTCATGTGAGAAAGATATTTTCTGAAATATATTCTTGTACTAAAGGAATATAATTCAGGCTCAGGTAGAAAGGTGATTCTATTAATCTTAAGTAAAATTGTTGAATCTTTTCAATTTTGGATGAATTTGCCTGTTATATACAATATGGAAACAAGATTTTCATGATTCCTTCTATATGTTAAGTCTTTGGAGAATAAATGGCATCGTACAATTACCGTACCTTCTTGGGGTGGCTCCAGGGCTGTGCGGTGGTGGGAGGTGTAGTACAGTGGTCCTTAGTGGAAGGTGCTCTCCCTTCTGGTGAAAACTGCAGCATCCAGGTGACTGGAGGTGTAGCACAGTGTCTTTAGCAGAAGGTGCTTCCTTCTGGTGAGAACTGCAGCATCCAGGAGCTTTTTTTAACAAGAGACTTCTTTTAAATGTATCTGGTCACCTCAAAGGCTATGTAGACCATTTCCTGCCAGTAGAATTAGAGGAAGGAAGCACCAGGCTATAATGTTTGATGTGTGATGTACTGTAATTCCTTTCATGTGTTTGGTGGCTTTTATATGATGATCAGTGTTCTGCTACCAATTGTGACCCTGGTGTGGTCCAGGTTATTAAAGTTCAGACATCTTTAATGTATAGGTTCATAACATACCTTGCAGCATTGTTGTAATTCAAAATAGATTTATGTTACATAATCAACTCTCATCCTCATTAAAATATTTATGTTTTATAATTGAGTAATTTTCTTGGTGACTGTGATCTTAGTGGCTAAAAGAGATGATTCTGTGTTGAGACTGCCAGTTCTTGCTCTACTAGAGACTTTCACATGCTCTTCAGGCCTCCTTGGTTTACCTTCTAAACCTTATATTTAAATAGGCATTTTCCTCATAGTCTTCTATGAGTATATATAAATCTCAAAATGGAATATTGGCAGTGTATATTAATTGCTGCTTTTATTACTGTTAGAAAATACCTGAGAAAAAGAAGATTAGGGCAAGAAACATTTGTTTGGGTTTATGGTTTGAGGCCATGTAAGCCCATCATTGCCGGTAAGAATTGGCTCTAAGTGGAGGAATCATGAAATTCCTTGCCCAAACTGCCTGCAGACAGGGAAGCACAACATGGGTGTCAGGAAGAACTCCTGGTGTGGTGGCAGGAGTCTGAGGCTATTAGTTCACACCTCTGCAAGCCTCACAGCAGAGAGCAGGGAATAGAACCTGGCTGTAAACCCACACCAGTGACCCACTTTTTCCAGCTAAGACCCCACCACCCTAAAGTTCTACAACCTCTCAAAACTATACTACCACTGGCAAGTCAAGCTTATCCGCACTGTAGCCATGCCTTTAATAAAACAGTGTGATAATTATATCCTTCCTTATTTTTAGATAACATATTAAAGAATATTAAATGATAAACCACCTTGAATTTAGGGTAGCTTATTTTCGGGCATAAATAGGAAAGATAATAAATTATATATAATTACACTGACTTAAACACTATTAATGTTTAATTGTAGACATTGACTTAATGTTGTAATGTTCATGTGGGTTAATTCTCTGCAGCCTGCATTAAGGATGATGTATATCCCACTTATTAACATAAAGTGTCATGTAGGTGTTTAGTTATTCAATCTTAGGGTCTTAACTACATATGTATTATAGTCTTGTCTTTTAATATGTCTGTGTAAATGGAAAATGATCTGAGAGCTTTAAGAGTGATACTGATAATTTATAACTGTCCTAAATCTTAGATCAGATTAAGGTGGTTTTATGACTTTATTTTATATGTATTGATATTTTCATTGTTATATACAAAATGCTGTAATTTTTAGTTTGTCAGTAATTTTTCACTTTGGGTTAGGGTTAGGGTTAGAATTCTTTTCCCCAGTTATATCAATATTCTCTAGTCATATTAAGCAATTATCTCAAAATATTCAATTATTATATCAATGATAATGATATTCCAAATTCGTATTCAGCAAGAATTGCTAGATATGTTATATTGTTTCCTGTGTATTAATTTGTGTAACCCATACACTATCTGAATTTGGTTGTTGTGTTATCATAATACTGTAAAAGAATATTCAGGCTGCAACTTAAGCCTGTACAGCTTGCCACCAAGAATCAAAAACACCTCGTATGTGCTTCCCATTTTGACCCTTTAACATTAATGTGAACCTGGTTTTTAAAATGTTCTTCATTCATCTACCCACACTGACAAAAAGGCCTTTACAACCTCAGCTCAACCAGTATTCTACACCTGTGTCTATTATACCCTGATCATTCAAATGCACTTCTCAGTGCGAAGACCGTGGAAATTATCCTCAAACTGCTTGGGGTCCTCTTGAGGCTGGAGATGAGATAATAATGTTAAGGGGAAATACTTTCCCTCATCTCTGCCTTCTCTCTTACTGTTTCATTAAAGTTTTTAATAAGCAGCTTAATGAATAATGCTTATAAATTTGACAATCTTATGCTTCCTGCTCTTCATGACTAATTTTGTGGTATTTGTGGTTTTGAAAATCCTTATAGATTATAAATTAACACAATTTTATTTTTAAAGGAGTTGGGTTGTTGAATTCCAAATCTAAGTGGTTTTTTTTTCAATATTTTTTGGTTTAAATCATTTCTGGTCTGTAGCGTTGGCGGTACTATCTAGTTTAACTTGAAACCTTATAGTTTTCAACCAACTGTATAACACAAATTTATCTCAGTTAAATGTTAAACATTTTAAATGCTGTTTCTAGTAGTGTTACATACAGAACACAGGCAAAAAAGAGATTGAATTATAGTCAAGGTGTGGCTTTGTGTCATATGTCTCATCCTTACAGTGTCAGCATGGTAAAGTAGAGGCTTCTGGGACCCTGTGGATGCTGATCTCCCTAGATGCACTTGAAGGCAGCAGCAGCAGATGCTCTTGTTACAACCTTCACCATTGATTTTGTGTAATATGTATTTATCATTACAAAAACTTTAGTGTTTGATAGTAGAATCAATATGGAATGAAAGTATGTAATTAAAGAGAACAAAATATAAATGATACTGAGAAGCATATTAATAAAATGAGTATAGTAAGATAGGAAAGGAATTGTCTTTATTAAAATGTTGTATTGCAATTTGGAATACCTGGAATACTTGTGGTCCCATTAATTAGGTTGTAATTTGCCTTTACAAATGCCAACATTAGGTTTTTTCTCAATATATAATCTAGTTAGCAAGTTAACTTGTAACAAGAAATTATTTTAAAGACTCCATATTTACAGACCCTGTCATGATTTTAAATGCTTACATCAGGGAAAGGGAGGAGGGAAGGGGGAGTGGTATTCTTGAAGCCTAGCTGAGTTCTCAGACACTGTCCGTTTGGGAGTCTAACATTTTTCTCCAGTCTTCTCAGCATTTCTTCTGCAGCTGAAGACAGTCTTGCTCTGAACAACTCATCCGAGAACCCAGTCTGACAGTCAGCCATTTTATCTCCTGCCTTACTTACTCTCAAAATCACTGTCTTTCCTAGAGACTTTGTGATAAGTGTGTAGAAATTTAATTTATTTAAGACAGGAAAGTTGTACTTGGTTTTATGTTCCTATTTTCTGCCTTGTTTAGCATTTTGTAGGTCTCAGTTGAGCTATAAGTGAATGAATTTTGCTTCTTTACGTTGAATTCCCAAGATATGCCCATTCAGCAACGAGCAGTAAATGGTTCAACATGAGCTGCTCCTTGTGGAAACATACAAAGGCCGGTCCCAGACTAAATCAATTTAAAAAGGAAAACATTAAAGCCATGTTTCCTGTTATACACTTAAAGTCATCTTTGGTTCCTTATGATTACATTATTGACCAACTATTGCAGACTTGAGTTTATCCTCCCACACCACCTGCTGAATAGTTTAAATGGTGTGGGAGGAGAGTTTTGGAAGGCCAAAGCAATTACAATTACAACTCCTACGTGGTAGCTTATAAAGCAGCTTTTTGTGTGAAGAATAAGGAAGTTAGAACCGTGGTTCTTCGTCTTTCCTGGTCCAATCACTTGGTTTCAAAGGCAGCAACAGGGACGGAGCAAAGTTCATAGAACGTTTTAAAAGCATATGAAGTCGAGGCATGAAGATTTGGTTTCTTTCTCAATAGCAAACGTGTAGGGAAAGGAAACAATACTATGAGGGTTTTTATTGTAACACACTTACATCATAGTCTTAGAGCAGAGTTTGTTCATTTTAAGCGTTCTAGTCCTTACCTTACTGATTTAATAGTAGTTTATATTCTTTGTAAAGAATTGAAAATAAATTGTTGACACAGTGTACTATCAGGGAAAAGTTGACTTGTATTTTATAAGTCTGAAAAAGCATCTCTATCAAATCTATTACAGAAAAATCAAACCAAACTCATTTATTATATTAATTAGTTCCTTAAAATACCAATATTAATGTCTAGGTGTTATACTTTTGTACTTTCTAATATAAATATGCAATTTTTACTTAAGAAAGCAAATTGGAAATATATGTCCTGATTTTGATAACTTTGTTGCTCAGAAATTATTAAAGAAACTGTTTGGCAAAGATAGACATATATTTTTAGTTGACCTAAATTTTGCATGATAAACTTTTTCTTTGCCTAGAAAGTAGAAATGTATTATATGCTAACCACCATACTATTACAAGGGGTTTAGGCTAATAAAAATGTGGTTTGAATTCATTAAGGACCAGTGTCTTTCTCTGTTGTATTGTTTGGTTGATTGGTTTTGATTCTCCAGTCCTAATGCCTTCTCTCTATGACTGAGCTCCAGTCACTGCACGTCTGTTCACAATTTATACCTCACATGTTATGGTATATCAGCTGCTGCATACATGCACGTATGTATGTATGTATGTATGTATGTATGTATGTATGTATGTATGTATTCTCTAACATAATTAACAGAAACTTGGGCTTTCTCTAGATAACTCTGTCACCCTGTTACTTCTGTATTCTACTAGGCAAGGGTTAAATGGCCATTTTTTCATAGTAAGCCCACCTTTTAGGCCATGCAGCTCCATTCTCCACAGCTGTGCCTTGCTTGGATCCTTTAAACTTTACCTACTGAGGGGTGGTGGAACTCTGGCCTTCCTTCCTTCTTGCCTCTTCTCCACGATAGCTGTTCGGAGTCTTCTTATAGTTTCTGGATCTCTTGCCACATCTTTGGGCTTTTTTTTTCCACTGTGTGAGACATTTCTTCATTTGTATGAGGAGACAGGACTGTTTGGAAGTTACCTAAATACTTTCATTCTCTTCCCTGGACTACCTATGTCTATGGTAGGTGGTCCTTGTATGTGTTTCAAGTTGAATTCTGTGCTCAGTCTTTTCTCTGTTTTTTCATTACTTCTAAATCTCCCACGAGCTGTGAGGGATTTGTAGAAGATAGCATGGATCTGATAGTCCTGACACTCGGAGAACTTGGCTGCTTTCCCACTTACAGCACTATGTTAGTGATTTGTGTGGACAGGATATTAAAATGGGTCATTGTCACAACATAGAACTCATGAGGAACATTAATGTTATGTTTAGGGGAGAGATAAGAGGATAGCCTTTATCTAAAGCTATGATGAACAGAATAAGAAATGCCTTCTCAGAAGAGAAATATCCAGGAGAGAGTTTTGTCTTCTTTTTTTATACAGAAGTTGGAGGCCCCTGACTCTCCAAACTGGCTTAGCTTCCACCTTTGTCTGTTTACTGTGCTTGACATCGTAGTTATGTTGCCTTTCTATGGCAGATATCTTACTTTTTATTCTTTTATTTTTCCCTTTTGCTAGATGTTCATCTATTGTTTGGCCTTGTTGATCATTTCTTATTATTTCACTAGTTCCTGCTCTTGTATCCTGTGCTCCTCGAATTTCTCCTGCTTTCTTATGTGTAGTTGTGAGTCCTGGCCCTGGCTTCCTCACCGACTCTATTAAGTTAAACAGTATATTTTCCTGAAGTGCCATCTCCTCTCTATCCAGTGCCTTTAGTGCGTAAGATTGGAATTGTCTCTTTATTAAATTTTTGACTAAGAAATAACTAACTTAGAAATGTCTTTTAAATTTCTAAAATACGGAATAAGGTTCTCTTTAGTAAAGTATAGAGGGTAATTGTATTGTGCTCACAGACTACAGACTTTATGATGCTAGTTGATTGAAATGTATTGAAGTGAGCTTAATGCCAGAAGGGAAACAGTTTTTATAAAGTTTTCTTTGTACCTGAGAAACATTTTCTAGTTGTCAGATATCATGTTCCATAAATATATCATCAAATATAGTAATTTGATGTTTCAAATTTTCTATTTTCTTTCCTTCTGTGTATTGTATTACTGACACGCACGCACACACACGCACACACACACACACACACAGAGAGAGAGAGAGAGAGAGAGAGAGAGAGAGAGAGAGAGAGAAGTTTTACAGTAAAGAGTAACTATTGAAGTGGAGTTAAATCTATGTACTGTAATGACTAAGTACTTCTACCAGGGTTTTTTGAATGAGATTTGTCTAGTACCTGTTTTTCCATTAGCTGACTTTTATCATCCTATTGTTAGAACTTCAGCTGTATCTCACGGGCAAGGCTGCAACTAGACTGTCCTAAACCTGATGGTTTTATAAGTAGAATATATGAATTCCTTATACTTATTCTGATTAATTTGTTACCAGGAAAATCAGGTTCACTTTCTGGGATCTTAGGCTCCTTAACAAAAGAATTTAAAGATGAACTCAGAAGGGAGCTCCTAGAGTTTGAAAGAAAAACAAGATAGGCCAACTGTTGGTCCCAGGAGCTACTGTGTGGAGGGAAATGACAAAGATGAAAAGAAAAATTTATAGGTTTTGAGTTGGGACCAGAGAAAGCTGCCATGTTTAGCAATGGGGTTCACAAGATGGTGCATGGCAGAAGTGGGGGCTTCAGATTAATAGTTAGAACCTCAGAGTGTCCTGGAAAGCGTGCTTGGGCTTTTGAGTAGTATACAAAAGGAAGGAAAAATTATATGTTTCTCAGCTCAGAAAAGTGGACAGGCTTAGATCTGCTGCCAAGAAGGAACTGCCTTAGCCATGATGAGAGTGGGGCTTCTGGGAGGATGAGTGCATTATCTCATTAGAAGGGTTCCCTTTTCTTCCATCTCCTCAGCATTATCTGCAGGAGAGTCAGCTTTCCTTGGGTGCGGGCTCCTGGCCAGGTGATTGACAGGCCCTGTTGAATTAAGTCTTATGGAATGATACAATGTCATATAATGTTTTAATCTTTAAATTGGATCAGACTAGTGTTCCCCTCTTCCTTGGCTGGAAGTATCTGCTTCTTTTGATTTATCAGGAAGCCTATAGAGAAGCAGTTAATATGCTTTCTTTTCTTGTGTTATTGGGGAAACCAAGTATGGATCCCATGCAGCCCCTTAGAGAGCACACCCTCCAAGGCCTGCAGGCCTGGTCCTCATCCTGGCTCCCTGACACGCCCTATACTGTCCCATTCTGTGTATTATCTCCCTGAAAGTCCACTGAGGATTTGAAACAATCTCTTCCCTCAGCTGTCTATGCATCTGAGCCCTGTTTTAACTGTAAGTTGCTTACATTTCTTCTCTTTTCATGTACAGTCACTTCTGCCATGTGATCTGATTGAGTTTTAAGTTTAAGTGATTCTATCTTTACTTGTAGTTCTGCAGGATTCTAATATTTTCATTCTTAGCCACGCACTGGGGTGTTTGCATCTGAAGCAGCAACTCTGAGGCCCTGGATCTGCTTCCCATTCCTGCTGGACCCCACTCAAGGTCTCTGAGTACCACCTGACTGATAACGTTTGTATCTTTTTTGTGGCTCATTTTACTGGAACCCTCATCTGGGAGAAAGTCTTTAAACTGAAGTTGAATCCAGTTCAGGAAAATTTGTCTTAGCTTTTGCCTCCATCTGATTAACCTAGTTTATTAACTAAGTCGATCATTCATCTTGATTGCAAAACTAGGGTGAACATGACTATGATAGTATCTTAGTTAAGCAAATAACCATAGAATATGTTTACCTTTTTCATTGCTTTCCTTCTCAGGAAAGCCTTAAACTTAGGAATTCTTCGAGATCCTGGATCAGAAATTGAAGACAGACAGTACCAAATAGACCTGCAGTCCATCAATATCGGTACTGCCCAGTGGGATCAACTCAAACCAGAGAAAGGCAGTGTCTCAGGAGGAGTGCCAACAGAGAGTGAGAGGAACTCTCAAAACCCAGCCCTGGAGTGGAACATGGCCAGCAGGTAGGAAGTCTTCTAATCGTGTTAGTATGGCAGTTGGTACTCTTAACAAACCCAACCCAGATATTTGTGTATTGGTACTGCTTTTCATTACACACATGAATCCATTTTTTAACTGTAGCTGTTTTGTTTTGTTCTTATAAATAACTCAACATGGTTATTCCTGGACTTCTGAGATAATATAAATTAGGCACACATAAAGAGGGTAAATCCTATTATTTTACATTTTCTAAGGAGATCTCTGCCACTTTCAGTATGCTCTTGCTAAGCTAGGCAGTTCCTGTTCTTCCCTTTCAGATGCGCTGATGCTTTCATAGCCTTAGGGCCCAGGTCTAGGTTGTCAGTTCCCTGCTGCCTGGACCCCAAGTCTGTTGCCAACCTCTGCTAACACCTGGGGTTTTGATTCCTTTGTAATCTTGAATACTGTACATTACCTGCCGAAATACTGATGGACTTGGTAACCACTGTTCCTTCAGCATTTCTTTTTCCCTGCTGTGATTCATCTTTGACAATGATAGATTTGTAAAATTTTTAATTGTTATTTTAAAAGTTTATCATTATTTCAAATGTTTGACAGTAATAGGACAGAAGAAAAGCTGTCACCATACAGCAGGAAGATGGCTGTTGTTTTGATGAGATTCCCTTTTTCCTGCTATGGTAATTGGGCTTTTCTATTTAGTGTCACTGATTTAACTCATCACACAAGTGAGGAAAAAATAAATAAATGATAGGGACAAGTACCTTTTCTTTCCCACAGTGCTTCAGTGTGTGTAGCCACTTGGTTTGCTGCCATCGCTTCCATTTGAGGTCGTTGTAATGCGCCTCGCTTCAGCACTCCTCTCCTGAGCGCGTCCCGTTTCGTATTTCTCACGTTGGTCATTTTATGGAATTTGAGCGATTAGACTGTAATTATGGTGTCTCTTAGGATCTAAACCTCTCCCCTGTAGTCACAGATTTTAGTGCTGCTTCCTGTTGCTCTCTACTTACCAGATCTCTTAATTCTTTAAAATTGACTTTCTTGAAATCCAATACTTATGTGTCACAGAACCAGATGATCCAATTTGCTTTTTTGGCACATACCATATAAAGCACTGCCCACTGGAAAGTTAACAAAAGACATTAGTGCTCTCAAGACTATCCTGAATAGTTTGTTTTTTTTTTTAAGATGTAGAAAGTCTTGTACTTTATCTATATTTTCACATGAGGTATAAGTTATGCCAATTTTCTGCTTTCAGATTTATCATTTTATCATAAGGGACTAATAAAGTTATATTTATAGAGAATATTAAATTAATTTTAAAAGAAATTTAGAGGTGTGGCTTCTAGTCTAACATAAACATACTGATGTATTATTTCATAAAATGAAAACTAAAACTGCAGAGTCGCTTGGAATTTGTGTGTGTCAGGAGAAGTTGTTTCTCATTGGTGTTGTTTAGGCTCACCTTCTGCCGTGTAGACAGTACTTCCTTCAAATTACTAGCAGTTGTGGGTGTCAAGCAAATTACTGAGCAAAACTAGAAATGTATAAAGTGGAATTAAAGGAGACCAGAAGCTACGGTGGAGATGATGTGCTGCAGGCCAAGTTCTGGAGGTGGTGTTTCCACTGAGTGTCCAGTCCAGTCACCGAGCTCTGTTCTGGTTCCTCATTCCTATCATAAGGCTGATAAGGAGCTTTCCACTTTACAAGCTTGCTTGGGGAATCATTCACTTTCACATACAAAAGCTATTTAATAGACAAAGAAGACTTCAATATCCATATTATTATTCATAAACTGAAATAAATCGTAGATCTTAATGTAAAAACAGTTTAAAAGCTGAGCACCATGTCTAACGCCCATAATCCCAGTACTTGGGAGCCAGAGGCAGAAAGGCAGAGGCAGAGACGCAGAGAGGCAGAGGCAGAGGGGCAGAGGGGCAGAGGGGCAGAGGGGCAGAGGGGCAGAGGGGCAGAGGGGCAGAGGGGCAGAGGGGCAGAGGGGCAGAGAGGCAGAGGAGAGGCAGAGAGGCAGAGAGGCAGAGAGGCAGAGAGGCAGAGGCAGAGGCAGAGGCAGAGGCAGAGGCAGGAGGATCACTGCAAACTCACTGTCAGGATTATCTTACAAAGGAAATTCCAAGCAAGCCAAACATACATAGGGAGACTTGGGAGAATTTCGTTAGAGGCAAGGGGCAAGGGAAGATGGTCTTTGTCAAAGGGAACATGCAATGTATTAAAAATAAGAAATTAAAATTATTCCAAAAATAGGAAGACCATTGATAGTAACAAAAGAGATAGGAAACTTTGCGAGAACAAATAGAGTTATAAGCAGAAAACATAATAAGACCCAGGATGATTTTGTTAGGAAATTGTGAACATTCATTTGAGTTTCTCAACGGTTCTTTACTCTGGCAGTTTTTTGAAACCTTACAGAACCTAGGAACTGACTGTAAAAATCAAATAGACACTCTTTAAATAGTGGTGAGACTTTGATGTGTGTGTTTATAGTACAGACTTGAACACAAGTAAAGTTATCCTTGAAAAGCAGCAAGTGAATAATTCTTTTCTGTTTTCATTTTTTTAATGAATACCAATTGTTTGCCTTATCTTTTTAGCATACAGCGTCATCAAGAAAGGAGAGCAATTTTGACACCCATCTTGACAGATTTTTCTGTACGAATAACTGGAGCACCTGCCATCATTTTCACCAAAATAATCTCACCAGAAAATCTGCATATGGAGGTTAGAAGAGAAGACTATAGTTTAGTCTGAGTAATGGGGCGACTCCTCTCTGCCTGTCACAGTTTCAGTGCTTCCTCCTACACTACAGCACAGTACTTCATTCATAATGACAGACGCCAGCGAGACTTAGAAATACTGAGTCTTCTACTGCTACTAGTAACCCTGTCAGGTGGCTGAGTAACTCGGTGTCATAGGTGAGGAAGCTGAAGCACAGCTCCCATTGGCTGCCTGGTCTAAAAGAATCAGTGTATAGCATTTATGTTTACTAAATAAGCATTTTTAATTGAATTATGAGTATTTTCAGCACAGCATGCATCTATTAGCTTATAGCCCATTGTTAAGTGAAAAGGGTACTTTATATTAATTTAAAACAATAGAAAGCTTATATTCCTTCCTAAATTTTTGAAAAATAATTTTTATATAATCTTACTTGAGTTTTATAATATTCATATGGCAAAAGTTAGGCCTACTTTGGTTACTTTTTTAATTACTTTATTATTTAAAAGTTTTTCATATATTTTAATCCTATTCTTTTTTTTTCTTGCACCACTCATCCAAGACTCTTCTCACCTCTCTCTACACCCAGCTTCATGTTTATGTTCTCTCTCTCTCTCTCTCTCTAACAAACAAACAAACAAACAAACAAACAAAAGAAACCAGATATGGTGCACCAGGCCTTTAATCTCAGCACTTAGGATGCAGAGGAGGGTGGATCTCTGTGAGTTTGAGGCCAGCCTGGTCTACATAGTGAGTTTCAGGACAGTCAGGGCTACATGAAGAGACTTGTCTCAAAAACAAAAGAAGGAAGGAAGAAGAAAGAAAAGAAAAACTTTTTTTTTAAAGTCATGAAAGCACACACAAAAAACGTGAACCATGTAGTCCTTTTTGGGGAGGAGGGACAGCTACCATAGGCAGAGGGCTCAGCCTGGACTGATTCCTATGTCTACTGACACTCCACTGGAAAATAATTATTTTTTCTTTCCCTACTGGAATCAGTTAAAAATAGTTTTTGGATTAGGGGCAAGCCTTGGTGTTCATTTCCGTTTTCCATCTCATGGCTGTGGTCACAGGCTCTATGTTGTGTGCACCAGTACTGTTTTGTGTTAGAAGGTGCTGTTTCATTGGTGTCCCTCACCACTTCTTAGAATCTTTCCACTTCCTTTTCCTCAGAGATCCCAGAACCTTTAGCTGGGGAGGGGTTTGATGAAGACATCCGATTTGGAGATGAGTTTGCCAAAGTCTCTCACTCACTATGTGCTGTCTAGTTGTGAGGTTTTGTGTTGATTGCTGTCTCCTTGAAGAAGCCTCTGTGATGAGGGCAGAGGGTCCAGGGATCTGTGTACCCATAAGGTATACAGCTTCGGGGTCCCTGTGCAGGTGTCATGGTGGGAGTCTCCAAAGAATGGAGGTGGTCTGGAAAGAGGCTGAGAAGGGCAGCAGGGAAGAACCAAGAGACTGAGCTCCTATGGGATAGAGGAGGACTAGAAGAGGCTAGTTTGGTTTCTTTTTAACCCCAAAAGTTGTTTAAGGAGTAAGTCTTATAGCTGGTTTCTTAGTAACACAACTGGTGTAGACTTTACACAACACCTTATGAGGTACACACCCAAACTGAAAATGAGCCAAGATTCACACACTTGAACATATTAGAAAACTTTTTATCTTCCTGTTTATATTTGGTTTAAAAATTTAAATATTGAGTCTGGCCATGCAGCACCCACATAACATACTTGCCTGCTATGTGTGAAGCTATGAGTTTGACCACCAAAACCACCACAAAATAAAAGACAAATAAATAGCCAACAACAAGAAGGAACAAAGGAAAAAAATACAAACAAAACAGAACCACAAAATTTCTTTTAACTAAGAACTTTTTGTCTAGAAACATTCCTTTCTTGTATTCTTAAGAACTTCTTATCACAAAGTTAAGAAATGAAAATTGAAATGTATCAAAATGCTAATACAATTCTATCCCAGCTTAACTAACTGGTAATTTGATTTGAAGGCCTTAGTAAGGATTCCTCGTTTCCAGGTGTACAAGCCAGGAGGCAGGAGATGGAGCGCTCTACAGCCTGGGGCTTTCAGCTCACTGGCCTTCCTCCTATCAGCTGGCTGCCTTGTACTCTCCTCAGCTGTGTGGAAGAAGTGTCCCAGTTCACCTCCACACTGTTCTAGACAGCAAACTGTCAAGCAGATCATTACAAGGAGGAATGGGAGAGAGCATGCTCGTGTCGCTCGCTCTGATTTTAAGCTACTTAGTCTACCCATTGCATTTCATACTGTTCAGCACTAGATTAGGATTGCTCGTCCTCTGATTATAGGATATGTGTCACTAATACAACTATTACTTTTATAGAAATTTTTATTCCTTCAAGTCATGTTATAATAAGAAGACAATATTTTTTTAAAAAAGCACTTCTAAATCATTGTCTTCTCCTTTTTCATTATGACTAGGGAAATAAAATAAATATAATTAATACAGAAAATTTGTGAAAAAAATTTATAAGGAAAATAATTATGCCAGACATGATGTTCTTAATGGCTAGAAGCAGCTCTAAACTGTCTGGTGTGTATTTGGGCCAGCTATAGTTTCCTTAAGTCTGTTCTTTTATGACCCGAATAGGGAGGCATTTGCAGGCATTCGAACACTGTCCGAATGAGGCAGGATTTGTGCTCATTAACTGAAGCTTCTGGGTTGTTTTTTTTCTTTTGTTTGCCTCCTCTGAGTGGTTTCTAATGATAAATGTTCAAGTGACACAGTTATGAAGAACAGCTCCCATTAAGTGGCAGACATCTGCCTCATGCTGCCAAGGTTCTAAAGAAGAGAAACTAGGGTGGCTATCTTTTGCTTCAGCCTTTTACTTTGTTATAAATCATGTTTTGTAGTCTTTGGCTAATGTTTATACTATGGTGTTTCTAATTTTAACTACCTACATTTAGTATCCTGTTTTCATCTGTCGGCTCCAAGAGAGGTTGGCCTTGAAGGCCACTGTAGTATTGGAGGGGGAGGGGTTCCTGATGGGGTCCCAGCACTCTGCTATAGGGCTTCATATAAGAGATTCTCAGGAGCTGTTAGTACATTACCTACAAAATTGCCCCATTAATTACATACAAAACAATAACAATAGTTCACAGTATGAAAATAAAATCAAATGGATCTGAAAGGGGAAAGTTTCCTATTGATCCTCGATACCTATTTGCACACAGCCTAGCAGAGAGTTCACCATTGAACTCTGTTCGCAGCTGTGCTTGTGACTTTTGCTTTTCTCATTAATATGTGTACCTGAGTCCCTAGAGAATTAGAAAGTAGTAAGCGTTCAATAACAATGATTAACTATCTGAGGACTGTTGTTTTCAAATTTTCTATTAATCCTATTCCCCTCATTCCCTCTTTAGGAGATTTTAGTATGTGGCCATTCCTTGGAAGTGAACATAACCACAAATCTGGACTTCTTCCTAAGTGTGGCTCAGGTTCAACTCTTACATCAGTTAATAGTAGCAAATATGACTGGATTGGAGCCCTCAGCCAAGGCCACAGAGGTAACTATTACCTGATGTTTACTCTCAGTGCATTTTTACCAACTTTACAAAGGAAAGCTTAACTAAATGCTTTCTGTTAACTACCCCGCATTAACTTTTTCCAAAATATGTCGATAAATTGTTTTAGATTGATGTCTTATGTTCTTAATTTATATAGTCTCTTTTTCTCTTATCGTGCAACTTCAGTAAATCACTATAGACTGACTTAAGAAAATGTTTTGTTAAAAATAAGATTTTGTTTGTAAAGTATGCTGTGAGAACCCTGGTGTCATTGTTAATTAGTCTGTCACATTCCAGGATAGGGCCTTTAACATTCTAAGCACTCTGTAGTAGCATCCTCAAGAAATAATACTGAAAGCAGTCAGTGTGTTTGGTGGTCAGTGGCCTTGATCTTAGGTTGAATGCCTGCTTAGAGTTCCAGTTTTGTTCTGAAGTTGACTCAAAATGCCTTACATAGAATCAGATGCTCAAAGCAGAGCTGGAGTGTGCTTGTTAGATTTACCCCAGAAAGCCTTTCCTACCTTTTTGTTCCCATACTTCTTTAGTCAAGTCTTTACAGGAGAATGAATCTTCTGTGAAAGACTTTGTATGTGGAAGAGGTATTGCATCCGTCCAGAGAGTGACGGAGAGTACAGCTTGGTAAGTGAGGAGGCGACAGCATTGTGGCCGCCCTTTCTATGTTCGTTTACTCACAGATCTTCAGGCAAATTCTAGTAATTCTGCGAGGAACCTGTGGTCACTTTGCCCATTGGATAGGTGAGACTTTGGGATTGTAAAGGAGAACTAACCTACCTGAGATAGACCCAGAGCTGCAGAGTGAGGTGTCTCAGAGTTGAACTGCAGCCTCTCAAAGCAGCTTACACCTTACCTGTCAGAAATCACACACTGGCTGGACTCTCCACATGGACTTTATTTAAAAACACAAAAACAAACAAAATTAAGTTCAGTGTAAGAAGTTGTAGTGTCTCTAACCTGATCATGTTTCACCTCTCATAATCTGTTCACTCAGTAGTGACATTTAACCATCTATACATTTATGTAGTATCCCAAATGTTTTCCAATGTATTTAAGAAAATTCATAAAAATGTAATTATTTAACATGAAAATGAGCAAATTAAAAGTGCTCCCTATGCATTTTTGTGATGGTCCTGAAGCAAGTGAGGATGGACAGGAGACTTTTGTATTTCCAGGTTACTTAGACCTGTTTTTGTTGTTGTTGACTCCTTAAGTCAAATCTAACTCAACGATTTTTCGGGAAATTCATTCAGCCTAACAACAGTGTTAAATATTCATCTACCTGCTTGGGTTGCCTCTTAGTAAGTTCATGTCTTAGCAGATAAAGGGACACCTAGAGTTCACAACCACTGTGACAGTAACACGCGCATTCCTCACATGCTCATAAAGTAGAAGGCATTGATGGCTGTTTTAAGATGCTTGTATGGTTCTTTGTTCCTTTTTGGTGACCATTTTGGAAGTACAGACTCGGTGATTCTTTAAAAAATAGTGAGCTTTATACTGTGTAGCATTAATAGCAAAGCATGATTTGGTGTCACCCCGTCCCTAAGGAGGTATTTGTGTGAACATTCATTTTAAACAGATTCTAGTCATGAGTTATTAACAAAAAGCACCTAAGAATTGCCATGGGTATAAATATATTTCAGTTATGTTAATACTCTAATGATTCAAGCTGTAGTTGGAAAGGGATAATTGATGATCTTATAATAAATACTGTTTTTCATAATTCCTAATTTGAACCTGGTTGTTGATGGAGAAATAGAGGCAAATGTATATCCTGACCTAAACAACTATTATTTCATATTAGTGATGAATTAATGATACAGACAAGAAAGATGCCTGATGTTGACCTATGTCCTCCATGTGGGTATGATAGAGTGAGGCCTGTCTCTAGAAACATTGATTTGTACTCTGATTTTTCACTGTCCCTTTCAACATGGCTACTGATTTGTGACTCCCAGAATATGCTATTTGTTGTTTTACTTTTTTTTTCAACATATTTGCATTTATTGTTAAGTGGGTTTAAATTTTTACCACATTGGTAAAATCATTGGTGTTTATTCTTTTTTTTTTAATTTTATTTAATCTTTTTTTTTACAGTCAGGAATTTATTCCCCTCCTGGCCTACCTTCTGGCTGTTCCACATCCCTCCCCCTCCTGCCCCCATGCCACCAGACCTCCCTGCCTCCCTCCTTCCCTGTCTCTTGAGTTAGCTGTATCTTATCTCACTGAGTCCAGACCCAGCAGTCCTCTGCCATATATGTGTTGGGGCCTCATATCAGCTGGTATATGCTGCCTGGTTGGTGGCTCAGTGTCTGAGTAATCTCGGGGGTCCAGGTTAGTTGAGACTGCTGGTCCTACTCCTACAGGGTCACCTTCTTCCTCAGCTTCTTCTAGCTTTTCCCTAGTTCAACCACGGGGGTCAGCAGCTTCTGTCCATTAGTTGGGTGTAAATATCTGCATCTGACTCTTTCAGCTGCTTGTTGAGTCTTCCAGAGGGCCGTCATGATAGGCCCCTTTTTGTGAACACTCCATAGCATCAGTAATAGTGTCAGGCCTTGGGGCCTCCCCTTGAGGTGGATTCCACTTTGGGCCTGTCACTGGACTTCCTTTTCCTCAAGCTCTTCTCCATTTTTGTCCCTGCAGTTCTTTCAGACAGCAGCAATTCTGGGTCCCAGTTTTTGACTGTGGGATGGCATCCCCATCCCTCTACTTGATGTCCTGTCTTTTTGCTGGAGGCGGGCTCTACAAGTTCCCTTTCCCCACTGTAGGGCATTTCATCCGTCCCTTTGAGTCCTGAGAGTCTCTCACCTCCCAGGTCTCTGGTACATTCTGGAGGGTCCTCTCACCTCCTACTTCCCAAGGTTGCCTGTTTTCATTCTTTCTGCTGGCTCTCAGGGCTTCAGTGCTGTTCCCCCTACCAAATACCTAATCATGTCCCCTCTTCCCTTCCCTGTCCCCTTTCCTACCCAGTTCCCTCCCTCCATCTCTCACTTCTCCTGTGATTGCTTTCTTCTCCCTCCCAAGTGGGATTGAGGCATTTTTAAGTAATACTTTCTTGTTTATACATGACAATCTTAGATGGTAGTTAGGAATAAATATTACCCACAATGCCTTCTATAATATTAATGCTTTTGATTCCATAAATGGCCTGCTTATCTCAACATGGCTGTTAATAACACTATGTAGCATCTGCTGTCAGTTTTAGCAACCCTTGCAAGAGAATGTCCTTAGTCACCTAGCATACTGCCATAATCCACCCTCCTCTTGTGTCTTCACGTCTCCATGAGAACATGGGGATGTAGAGTAAGTGCTTCTACAGTTGGCATTCTATTTAGGTTCTCAGGTCCTGGCTTCTTCTCATTTATATAAGGTAGATTCCTTAATAGTGAAGCCAAATGTATGATTGTTTTTTCCCCCAAATAATGCTCTTCTATTCAGCCTTGATTTCTTCCCTAGTAATTAGCTTGTCTGTGATAGTGATTGACACAACTGCTTTACTTTTCAAAGGTTTTTTACCTTCTTGAAACACGGTATTGTTGACATTGAGACCCAATTATATGAATGTTACTATCAGTAATAAAATAATATACAATCAGAATAAGTAAGGAAGATTGATTAAATACATCTGTAGTAAATTTGTGGAAGTCATTGGAATAATGTAAATAAAGTTAAAATTTTAATTTATGCAGATATTTTAAGAAGTAAATCATATCATTTTATATCATAACAAAAGGAACCTAATAATTATTGTAAAGTTCCCAAACCTATCAGTGTATAGGAAATTATAAGAAATAGTTCAGAAGCAAAAAAAAAACTACTGTTAAACTATTTTATTTCAGTACTAGTTTAAAAAGGTTCACTATTAAGATTATTTGTATACTATTTCAGAGCATTAGAGAGATATAGGCTAGTAAAATGGAAGATAACAACCTCTCTTTAAAATCATGAAAAATATATATGATACCAAAGCCCTGTTGACTCTCCCACCTTGTGCTGTTCCGAGTTTGCCATTTGATGTCGGCACGCTGCCTCTCTGTGTGTTTCTATTTGCGTGTCTAATGGTGGGGAT
This sequence comes from Grammomys surdaster, assembly GCF_004785775.1. Taxonomy (NCBI): domain Eukaryota; kingdom Metazoa; phylum Chordata; class Mammalia; order Rodentia; family Muridae; genus Grammomys; species Grammomys surdaster. Next base: position 12,637,564 of record NW_021604565.1, read on the forward strand.
GCACAGCCATCTGTGGACTGACTGTAGCCTTCCCCGTTTCCTTAATGTAAGGAAGCGATGGAGACATTTCTTTTGGACCCTCCATCATCTTGTTCCCACTTTATAATTCCTCTTTGCCAATGTGAAATGTTTTATCATGAGCACTTCATAAGTTGTGTTTTTTGTTTGGTGGGGTAGGAGAGTATGATCTTCCTTTTATTTTTCATATTTCCTGAAATTAGTACTAGCAGTATTTATTTACTTTGGTTTTTTTTTTTGAGAGCTTCCTAAGTGAACTACATCCATGTCACCCCTACCCAGTTCTCCCACCTCTTCTCATTTCCCTCCTCCCTCCCCAACCATGACCTCTCCTTCTTTAATTATCATTTTATACACATATTTACAGATACACACATACACATATATACAACCTACTGAATTCATTTAGCCTTGCTGATGTGTGCATGTGGTTTGTCCAGGCTGAGCACTGGGATCTGACACCCTGTATGGGAACTACTCGAGGAGGAAACTGATGATCCGACCTCAGTGGCTACTGACCGCTTATAGCTCCTCATCTAAAGAGTTCTCCCTTATGCATTGACATCTCAACCAGTGTTGTCATTTTTGGGGTCTTGTTCAGTCAGCCATGTTGCCATGCTGTTGAGAGTTCACAGGTGCCTTTTCTCTGTCATATTTAGGGAACATCAGCTGCATACATCTGTAGCTATAGTTGATTAATCTGATCTACCCTGGCAGCATGAGTTCCGTGATACCCGCCCCAAAGCCCCAAAGCTCTGGATTCTCAAATGAAAGACACACACACACACACACACACACACCACACACAGCCTTATATTTGATATATCTTTATCAGCTAAATGGCTGGGACACTCTTAAACTTCCACATTGCTAATGCGTTCCCTCTGATACTCCTGAGTTATTGCTTACTAAAATCTATGTTCCATCTTTGCTACCTTAGCAAAGATGGGGTTGGGGATGGCTGGGGCCACTCTTCCCAGGCTCTTACATACTCTGGTGCAGTCTCCCTTCTGCAGCTCTCAATCCTGGATCGTATTTCTTCCCTGATGTGGGGATTCTGCCCTCTCCTCATTCTGCTTTCCTGTAAACCCTAAATTCCCTGCCTCTGTAATGTCTTTGTCCAGCCATTGGCCTCCAGCAACATTATTCACTAACAGAACCAGCCTGGCACAGGAGCCCTCAGTGTCTTACATGCAAGATTCTCATGGAACTTGGAAACCCAAATAATACAGTGCAAGCATTAAACCAAATCCACAACAGACATCTCTGGTTTTTTGTTGTTCCCACTCTGTATGTTGCCCATACCACTGGCTCAACATCATGCTTCACAATTTATTTTTCTTACTTGAAATCCATAGACAACACTACTTCATCCCTCACCTCTAGCAACTTTTCCTAAAGTATTTTCTTTTCTGTTTTGAACTGTTCTATAGACCTAATGTGCCATGGCACAAAGAACCAGGTAAGAGAAAATGTGTGATTTTTGAAGTTGACATGAATATTTTTTTGAGAAAATCTATGTGTCAAGAAAGTAATGTATTCTATGAATATAGATTACTAATATAGATTAGTAAATTTACTAGTGCCTTTATTCTATCATGCTAAAATATTAAATATTTTGAATTATTATACACAATAGTGCAGTAATATGTAAAAGTATTGAGATGTGGCTTCTAAATTATTGGCTAATATAGTTTTCTTGGATAGTTTTAAAGTTTACTACATGATATACTTTATCATATTAGATATCTCCCTATGTACTTGGATTGATTGATTGATTGATTGATTGGATTGGGTATTTCAGTGATTTTTTTTTCTTAACTATTTTAGAAATAAACTGCTTTGAACTTGCTCTTATTTTAGAAGTAGAAACTCTTTTGGTTGAATATAAGGACTTGTTATCAGTATTATTATAACCTAAAGATCTATAGGACTGATTTAAAGAACTTGAGGCTAAAGAAGAGGGAAAGGAGCTCCTGAGAATGTGGTGATGCAGAACTTGAGTAAATGGATGAGCTAGAGGAGTGCTCACCCTGATAACATGGAGGCCAGAGTGCATGTGAGCATGTGTAAGGGCATATGCTCAGGCTGTCTGTACTATCTAGCTTGAGGAAAGCATAAATGGAGAAGGCCAGATAAAAAGGTTAACTCTTCTTGAATTTATAAAAAGAGAGGAAGGCTTGTGGTTCCCTTAAATATTCTTTAATGGCACATTCAATTTCTATCCCTGGTGCTTGGCTTCCCTGACAACTAGGGATGTATGTGTATATGTGCTTGGGGGAACGATCTGGGTCTATGCGTGTGTCTGTGTGCTTCTGTGTGTGTCCGTATGTGTGTGTCTGTGTGTTTGTGTATGTGAATGATCTAACTGGATAGGGAATTTAGGATTAACTATAGAAAAGGGTAGCCTATTTACTATTTACTCTATAAATATTCCACTCAACTTCTTTATCAGACATAATATTATAAATACTAAAGTGTAAAAAATAAACAATACCCAAACCCCACAAGGACCCGACAAAGAAAGAGAACTTCAGACCAATCTCCCTTATGAACATAGATGCAAAATTACTCAATAAAATTCTAGCAAACCGAATCCAAGAACACATCAAAACAATCATCCATCATGATCAAGTAGGTTTTATCCCAGGAATGCAGGGATAGTTCAATATTCGGAAATCCATCAATGTAATCCACTATATAAACAAACTTAAACAAAAAAACCACATGATCATCTCACTAGTTGCTGAAAAAGCATTTGACAAAATTCAACATCCCTTCATGATAAAAGTCTTGGAAAGATCAGAAATTCAAGGCCCCTACCTAAACATAGTAAAAGCAATTTACAGCAAACCAGTAGCCAGCATCAAACTAAATGGAGAGAAACTTGAAGCAATCCCACTAAGATCAGGGACTAGACAAGGCTGCCCACTCTCCCCCTACCTATTCAATATAGTACTGGAAGTCTTAGCCAGAGCAATTAGACAACAAAAAGAAGTCAAAGGGATACAAATAGGAAAGGAAGAAGTCAAAATATCGCCATTTGCAGATGAAATGATAGTATACTTAAGTGACCCCCAAACTTCCACCAGAGAACTCCTAAACCTGATAAACAACTTCAGCAAAGTGGCTGGTTATAAAATCAACTCAAACAAATCAGTAGCCTTCCTCTACATGAAAGATAAACAGGCTGAGAAAGAAATTAGGGAAATGACACCCTTCACAATAGTTGCAAATAATATAAAATACCTTGGTGTGAATCTAACCAAGCAAGTGAAAGACCTGTATGACAAGAACTTCAAGTCTCTGAAGAAAGAAATTGAAGAAGATCTCAGAAGATGGAAAGATCTCCCATGCTCATGGATTGGCAGGATTAATATAATAAAAATGGCCATCTTGCCAAAAGCAATCTACAGATTCAATGCAATCCCCCATTAAAATCCCAACTCAATTCTTCACAGAGTTAGAAAAGGAAATTCTCAAATTCATATGGAATAACAAAAAACCCAGGATAGCGAAAACTATTCTCAACAATAAAAGAACTTCTGGAGGGATCACCATCCCTGACCTCAAGCTGTACTACAGAGCAATAGTGATAAAAACTACCTGGTATTGGTACAGAGACAGGCAGGAAGATCAATGGAATAGAATTGAAGACCCAGAAATGAACCCACACTCCTATGGTCACTTGATCTTTGACAAAGGAGCTAAAACTGTCCAGTGGAAAAAGGACAGCATTTTCAACAAATGGTGCTGGTTCAACTGGAAGACAACATGTAGAAGAATGAAAATTGATCCATTCTTATCCCCTTGTACAAAGCTCAAGTCTAAGTGGATAAAGGACCTCCACATAAAACCAGATACACTGAAACTAATAGAAGAGAAGGTGGGGAAGAGCCTCAAATACTTGGGCACAGGGGAAAAGTTCCTGAACAGAACTCCAATGGCA
>NW_021604565.1:12656530-12665041 GCF_004785775.1 Grammomys surdaster
GTTCTGTTCAGGAACTTTTCCCCTGTGCCCAAGTATTCGAGGGTCTTCCCCACCTTCTCTTCTATTAGTTTCAGTGTATCTGGTTTTATGTGGAGGTCCTTTATCCACTTGGACTTGATCTTTGTATAAGCAGATAAGAATGGATCAATTTGCATTCTTCTACATGCTGACCTCCAGTTAAACCAGCACCATTTGTTGAAAATGCTGTCCTTTTTCCACTGATTGGTTTTAGCTCCTTTGTCAAAGATCAAGTGACCATAGGAGTGTGGGTTCATTTCTGGGTCTTCAATTCTATTCCATTGATCTTCCTGCCTGTCTCTGTACCAATACCATGCAGTTTTTAATCACTATTGCTCTGTAGTACAGTTTGAGGTCAGGGATGATGATTCCTCCAGAAGTTCTTTTATTGTTGAGAATAGTTTTTGCCATCCTGGGTTTTTTGTTATTCCAAATGAATTTGAGAATTTCTCTTTCTAACTCTGTGAAGAATTGAGTTGGGATTTTAATGGGGATTGCATTGAATCTGTAGATTGCTTTTGGCAAGATGGCTATTTTTATTATATTAATCCTGCCAATCCATGAGCGTGGGAGATTGTTCCATCTTCTGAGATCTTCTTCAATTTCTTTCTTCAGAGACTTGAAGTTCTTGTCATACAGATCTTTCATTTGCTTGGTTAAATTCACACCAAGGTATTTTATATTATTTGTGACTATTGTGAAGGGTGTCATTTCCCTAATTTCTTTCTCAGCCTGTTTATCTTTCGAGTAGAGGAAGACTACTGATTTGTTTGAGTTGATTTTATAACCAGCCACTTTGCTGAAGTTCTTTTTATCAGGTTTATGAGTTCTCTGGTGGAAGTTTTGGGGTCTCTTAAGTATACTATTATATCATCTGCAAATAGTGATATTTTGACTTCTTCGTTTCCTGTTTGTATCCCTTTGACTTCTTTTTGTTGTCTAATTGCTCTGGCTAGGACTTCCAGTACTATATTGAATAGGTAGGGAGAGAGTGGGCACCCTTGTCTAGTCCCTGATTTTAGTGAGATTGCTTCAAGTGTCTCTCCATTTAGTTTGATGTTGGCTACTGGTTTGCTGTATATTGCTTTTATGATGTTTAGGTATGGGCCTTCAATTCCTGGTCTTTCCAAGACTTTTACCCTGAAGGGATGTTGAATTTTGTCAAATGCTTTCTCAGCATCTAGTGAGATGATCATGTGGTTTTTGACAACACACCTGAAAGCTCCAAAACAAAAAGAAGCAAATACACCCAAGAGGAGACTGAAGGAATCAACCAAGTAGAAACAAAAGAACTATACAAAGTATTAACAAAACCAAGAGCTGGTTCTTTGATAAAATCAACAAGATAGAAAAACCCTTAGCCAGACTAACCAGTGGACACAAAGACAATATCCAAATTAATAAAACTAGAACTGAAAAGGGAGACATAACAACAGAAACTGAGGAAATTCAAAAAAATCATCAGATCCTACAACAAAAGCCTATACTTAACAAAATTGGAAAATCTGGATGAAATGGACAATTTTCTAGACAGATGCCAGGCACCAAAGTTAAATCAGGAGCAAATACACCATCTAAACAGTCCTATAACTCCTAAAGAAATAGCAGCAGTCATTAAAAGTCTCCCCACCAAAAAAAGCCCAGGACCAGATGGTTTTAGTGCAGAATTCTATCAGACCTTCAAGGAAGACCTAATACCAATTCTCTTCAAGCTATTCCACAAAATAGAAACAGAAGGAACAGTACCCAATTCGTTCTTTGAAGCTACAATCATGCTCATACCTAAACCCCACAAAGACCCAACAAAGAAAGAGAACCTTAGACCAATCTCCCTTATGAACATCGATGCAAAAATACTCAATAAAATTCTAGCAAACCGAATCCAAGAACACATCAAAACAGTCATCCATCATGATCAAGTAGGCTTTATCCCAGGAATGCAGGGATGGTTCAATATTCCTCCATCAATGTAATCCACTATATAAACAAACTCAAAGAAAAATACCACATAAAATTATTGAAAAGCAATCCACACTATGTCCAGCCATCCTCCTGCACTGCAGTCTTGCCACCCCAATAGGGTGCCACAAGCTTCTGTCTTCCCAGGTTCCTGTGGTTAGCCTGCTGTGGAATGGCTCTGCACTCCATCTGTCCCCTGTGGCTAGACTGTGGAGGCTACTGCTGCTCTAAACCTCTAGCCCCATAAATGAAAACTCCAGAGGCTTGTAATTTAGCAGCCAGATTTATAACAGTAAATCCTCAACTCTCAAAATACCCACAGAAAGGACTCAAAACCCAATTAATATTGATGCAAGCTACACACCTAGATTGGACAAATTACCCTACATTATTCTATTGCCCTTTTTTAAGACCCATAGCTATCTGTGGCTGTTATAGGCTGTGTGGATCTGGTTCATCTTCCGCCGTCTTCTTTCTGTTTCCTTCTCTGTTGTCCTGTCTCTCTTTCTTGCTGTCTCTTTGCCCAGGCCCTCCCATCTAAAACTTTCAGCCCTGCCTTCTTTTTCCATTGCCCAATCACAGGCTCTAGCCGTGTATTTCACCTGGCCTCACCTGCTTACAGACAGCAGTCTACATCTTTTGAGAATTATCTTATCCTTTTATTAGCCTGTTTATTGATTACCCAATCAATAATTTAATGTTTTACTTTTAAGTATCTAGTGTATATACTATTTCTCTGTTGGATTGAAAGTAATAAAGACTGTCTGCCGTCCTGTAGGGCACCTTTTCACATGTGTTCTTTGCTGCACTTAGGGTGCTATTGGCATTATTTCTAAAGTGGCACAGATATTTTACAGAAAGACCTTGTCTATGCTTATGTCTTAAAATGTTTTTTGGTATTTCCCCAGTTTGTTTCCTCTTAACAATTTCCTAGTCTCAAAGGATACACTAACTCCTTTGATCCATTTGAAGATAATTTTATACAAGGTGAGAGAAAGGATCTGTTCTTGTTCTACATATGGCTCTCCAGTGTTTCAGCATTCGTGATAGTTTCTGGAAGGCTAATTAAATTATGGACTCTGAAACCGTTACAGTGAACTTTCCTTATACTCACAGTTAATTGACTTGTCCTGAATATAAGAGGATATGTTACCAATACAGGATTTCATAATACATTGGTTGTTTAAAAATACTATTTACTTAATGTTAGAGAGAGCTTCCCAAAACCGACTTGTTACTCCTTCACTTTGAAGTTTACATTTGTAAATGTCACCACTAATCTCATCTAAAGTCTGTTTGAAGTTATGGCACCTTCATGATGACAAATGTCAAAAAATGCTAACTTTTAATATATATGGTGGGTTTTGAGGGGGGATGGGTTTTTTTTGTTTGTTTGTTTTGTTTTTAAGACAGGGTTTTTCTGTGTAGCCCTGGCTGTCCTGGAACTCACTGTGTAGACCAGGCTGGCCTCGAACTCAGAAATCTACCTGCCTCTGCCTCCCAAGTGCTGGGATTAAAGGAGTGCGCCACCACTGCCCGGCCATATATATGTTACTAGTGATAAAACTCGAGGTTTCAGACAAAAGCTAGTTATAATGTGTGTAAATATATATGTATATGTTTATATACATGTATATATGTATATATTCCTTCAAGTAGCAGGCTTATTTTGTTCATTTTGGAGGAAATGTTTGTGAAATACCAATTAAGAATAACAGTAGTTTCCATAGTCATTCCTTCAAATAAAAATAATTTTTTCCATTGTAACCTCAGCTGAGGCAACCCGTGGTTCAGATCCTCATCTGCATTTCTTCAGGACAGCTGTCATTCTGTGATGTCCTACAAATGCTTGGTGTAGACTTTTCAGTTTATAACACATATTAAATATAAAAATTATATTGATTCAAGGGTCAAGGGTTAATGAGTAATTTTTACTGTTTCATTATAGACATTCTTTTCTTTGCACGTGTGTCTGCATTTTAGGGCTACACATGCATGCACATGTGCTGATGTACATGGAGGCTCTGAGGCTGACATCTAGTGTTTTCTTCTATTACTTGCCACCATCCTTGCTGGGGCTCTCTCAGTTGAACCCATAGTTCTTTAATCCAGCATCAGCGTACTGGGAGTCCAGTAAAAAGTGATGAGTCCTTTTGAAAGTAGACCAGTTCTTATTGTGTTAGAACACAATATTGGCTTTTTTAATATGACAAAATAAAATATAAGATAAAACAAAGATACATCGCAGCTGGACAACAAACCAGCAGAAGGAAAAGAGCCCAGGAGAAGGCACAGGAATCAGAGACCCGCTCCTTGCCACAGGTGGGAGTCACAGTCAAACACTGTAACTTGTCAAGGACGAGCCTCAGCTCTGAAACTGGTTGTGAGGAAGAGGTGTCTGGGACCGGCTAGAACAAGGACTCAAAAGTCAATCAATCTCTCTCTCTCTCTCTCTCTCTCTCTCTCTCTCTCTCTCTCTCTGTGTGTGTGTGTGTGTGTGTGTGTGTGTCTGTGTCTGTGTGTATGTATGTGTGCTGCTCTGCTCTAGACAGCCTTTTCTTGCTATTCTCGTCCTCCTCTTCACCCTCCCTCTCTCCATCTCTCCCTCCCCCCTCTTCTTCCTCCTCCACACTCACCACATTCAGCTTCGTGTTACTATATATTATTGTTTTATAAGAAAGCCTGAAGCTGATGAGGTATGTGGAAGGTTTCCCTAAAAGGCTTTAAATGCTCTCAGAGAGAGCCATGGGATGAAGGGAGCTGTACATAGACAGGGGTCAGAAATGGGCCTTGATGGAATCTCTCCTGCATACATACATATGTATAAGCCATGAGTGTAAGGAAATTAAAATATCCTCATAGCCTTAAGAGAGTTCTTATCCTGAGGCAGAAGACACACTCGGAAAACATAGTGGAGAGGAACTGCTGGCAGATCCCGTGTTCCACGCAGGTAGGCTTCCAGTATTAGATTATTCCCAGTCTCATTCTATTTTCCTGCTAACCTCACAAAGACTTGATAAGAAACCTGGAGACTCCACCTCCCAAAATTGGGCACTTTCCCTTAAAAGCATTCCTGAATGGCTCCTCTGCCTCACAGTGGGAAGCTGATCGTTCAGGTGTCCCCTGTGATGGCCTTTAAGATCAGGCCTAGTCCTTATTCTATGCCTAGGGCAACCTCTGCCCTGGCTATCTTGTCCTGTCAACTGTTACCTGAGCATGCCTACTGTGATTGCTGCCAGTGAAGCTCTGCGAAGGTTTTCTATTTCTATTCCAGATGCTCACACATCGTCTGAGAGAAGAGCTCCATGACTTTCCTAGCACTCCTGATCTCCTTCACCCTGCCCTTGTCTTTTTCTTACCAAACACATAGAATCTAATTACACATTTCTCCTCACCTAGTCAGAAGATAGGTTCCTTTTCTACTCTTATAATCCAAGTATTTTAAATCACCAGTTGCATTTGTAAGCACTTAGACCAGCTTACAAAATAAGTGCAGAATGGACACGGTTAATGAATATTCACCTTTGTACTTATACTATGCCTATTCTGACAGTAAAGATCAGTAGAAGCCTATATGATAAAACTTAAGGCAGAAATAAAGAATTGGATGTATCTGCAACTGCACAATGTGTGCTTGGGTATCCAGGCTCTTGAGATATAAACCACTGTTCATGGTGTGACAGGTTTTAGAAATCAGGCACTTTGTTCCTCACCGTATGTCAGACATACTGATGTGTGTGTGTGTGTGTGTGTGTGTGTGTGTGTGTGTTTATAGGGGGAGAATTGTTTGTTTTTACCAGTGTTATAATACAGGCTCATGTTGTCAATCTAATATCATGACAAATGAACTATTTCCTAGAACTCCGTGTTATGGGTATATGGATACAGCCATTGGAAAGGATCACTGGTGAGCTAGATCTGGTGACCAGAACAAGTTTGATAGGACTTTAAAACAAAAAACAAAAAACAAAACAAAAAAAAAAAACCTCTAGCTAACAGTTGTTTTAACTTAAAACAATACTTCTGTTTTGATGTGGTAACAACATTTTTTTCCTGTAAAATCGCCCATTCCTTAGAATGAAGAAAGTATTAGATCTTTATGAGTCAGATAGCTTTTAATACTGAACTGTTTATTTTATTAAAAGTATTTTATTTAGACTGAGTCTGTAGCTTGCTAGAGTCTCTAAAAGTGCCCAGAGTCACTCACAGATGCCAAAAACAACCATAGTTGGAAGAGGTGCATAGTTGCTATATCATTTTTCCGGTAGGTATAACCAGGCTTGAGAATCCATTATTGATGTTTGTAAAGTATGCTCCTAGGAATGGACAAAATTAACAGGTACCCTGGGAGCTACGTTACGTATCAAAATAAAATATCTCCCAGTGCCTCCAGTCACTGGCGGCTTCCTTTCCTTTGCTAAGAAGCCTTCCTTGTTGAGTCTGGCTGCCAAGAGCAGCTGTCATGTTTCTCCACAGTTAGTGTTTTGAGGCAGGGTCTCAATGTGTGTTCTAGGCTGACCACAAACTCACGGTTCTCCCACCTCACTCTCATATGTCAACATACCCACATGTAATGTGTTTTCCCACATGTAATGACTGTTTGTCCCAGCGAAACCTTGGACATACCAGGCTTTTCATTATTTTACTTTGAGGCAAACATGTTCTTGTTAACAAATAACTTCTGGTAAAGTATTTTAAGACTTCAATTCCTAAAATAACCTTTCTTAATTAAATGCCAAAACCTAGATACCATGGAGAAAAACATATTTGCACAAAGTTTCTAGAAGTTTTTGAATAACACACAATAATCAAGATAGCATAACTCAGATTTCCAGACACATAAAGCACATGTGGTGGCATATCAGCATGTATTTATTTTCTCATAGTTGAGTACTTAAGAGATAGCAAGTCTGCAGTTCCTTGAGTCCTCATGAGAGAAGGACACCCCAAATAAATGGTCAATACATTTGCTAGCAGTAAAGGCAGGAAAGTAGAGGCTCTTACACAGCTGCCTCCAATTATTTGGAGAAGACCTGCCTCAGGGGGAGCAGGAAATGGAAAGGGTATGAAGTGAGTTAACATCTGAGATACTCAGCACTGACTGGGAGTGGAATAGAGGATTTCCTTGAAGCAGGTAAGACAGCTCAGAGAGTAGAAGACCTGAGTAGGAGGGAAGAACCTACTCCCTTGAGTTGTACACGCACACACAAGTAATTAATTTTAAAAGAGCAAGGTCCTACTTTTGACTTACCTTCATCTTCCAAAAGGTAGCCTTGTGAGGTCAATAAGAAGCATAGCTGAAGAGTAAATCTAAGCCTTGCTACAGGAGGATGCACTAGCACACAAACACACGTGACTGCCTTGCAGCACTTACCAGCTTCTCTCTCAGTTTGCATCCAGATACCAAAAACACAAGCAAACTAAGTGAATAAAAAGCCTTCATCAGTATTAAGAAAGTTTAACACCAATTACAAAACAGGCAAATGTGTCTACAAGCCGCACAGTTTGCAATAGATAGATTTTATTCCATTCCAAAGGATCCAAACAGACTTTTCTTCATTTAACTTGTAAATGTGAAAGATTAAACACTTTGGAGAAGGCTCAATGCTCAATATAGTAATTAGCACTTGGGAAATGCAAACTAGCACCTCAATGAGCTGTCACTCCACACCTACTAGGTTGGTCACAGCCATAAACACAGGGGCAAGTGTAGACAAGGAGGTGGAGACACTGAGACCACCAGGAAACAAATGAAAACTGACAGCCCCTTGAAAGATTAAACACTTGCCATGGAACACAGCCATTCCGTTTCTAAGTATGCAAGCAAGAAAAATGGAAACATGTCCATTCAGAGACATATGTTGGTATTTAGAGCACCATTATTCATGATAGAAAGCAACACATGTCTTCAAGCTAGTTAATGATTAAATAAAATGTAGCACATCCATGTTGTAGAATATTTCTTGGCCTTAAAAAAACAACGAATCACATTACAGCAACAAAAGGATCAGCATTTACCTAGAGTAGGGTGCGGCAAGTACTGATGCCGATGTTTAAAGATGATGGATGTCTAGCCTAACTCTGGCTATACTAAAACCATGTATATGCTTTACATAGATTAGCATATATGCTTTATCTCAAAGCAAATATCTTTAAATTACATGAAAAGTGAGAAGTATTGGCAAATATGCAAAAAAGCAAATTCCTATGCATTATTGGTATAAGTGTAAATGAGTACAGCCACTGTGAAAAATGATTCGGAGGTTCTTCAGTGATCTGAGGTAGAACCTTTGTGTGATCACTCTAGTAGGTTTATTTCCGAAAGGAGCCAAAATCAGAATGTTGAAAAGACAACTGTCGTTGTGTGCTCATAACATCATTCACTGTAGGTAAGATATTGAGTCAGTAGAGTATCAGTAAGTGAATGAACTGATACAGAAAAACATGATATAGATAGAAACATAGAAGATGGATAGATAGATGGATAGATAGATAGATAGATAGATAGATAGATAGATAGATAGATAGATAGAT
>NW_021604565.1:12665051-12681638 GCF_004785775.1 Grammomys surdaster
GATAGATAGATAGATAGATAGATAGATAGATAGATAGATAGATAGATTCTTATGCCTCATACTATTCAGCCTCCAACAAGAAGCCTTGCCTTTTGTGACATACATGAATCTAAAAGACATTTACTGTCTGAAATCAATCAGGTACAGCAAGGCTTGTCCTGCATGATTTCACTGATAAGTTACATCTAAAATGCGGAGCTTGGAGAAGTAACGAGTAACAGGATGGTTCCCAGAGGCTGAACTTGGGGAAAATTGCAAGTGGTACATTAAAAGGTAGAAAGTTTCAAATAGATTGGAGGTGGGTAGATGTTAAGATCTGTTCCATAGAATGACTGCATTCAGCAATGATACTTATTTCAAATAACCAAGAAAGTAAATTTCAAATGTCTAACCACAGAAGAATTGTAGATGATCAAGTACTGGATATGTTAATGAGTACAATTTCATTACTCCATGTTGTATGTATATATGTGTCTATATATACATGTATATTTCAAAACGTCTAACTGTGATTTGTTAGTCAAAAATAATTTTATAGTTATGTTTGCCAGGAATAGTAGTATACACCTTTAATCCCAGTATACAATAGGCAAAGCAGATGAATCTGAGTTTGAGGCTGGACTGGTCCAATCTAGTAGACAGATGTACATTGACAACAAAAAAGTATAAACCTTTTTTAATGCAGGTTGTAGTTTTAAATGAATTACAGTGTGGGGGTAAATATCCAAATCCTAACTTCATTATCTACTAATTCTATGATTTTGAGCAAATTACATTTTAAGGCCTCAGTTTCTTTTTCATCTTAAAATGTGAGAAATAGTATATAATTTATAGAGTTGGTATATATGATGAAATAGAAAATAGCCAGTAGTAAGTATTACCTGTGCGTTGATATTGTTGCTTCAGAAACTCTCAGGGAACCAATTAGGTTATCATCATCATTACTGTGTTAATCACCCATCTGTGGGTACCTATCATGTGTATATATTCATGCACAGGGCTTATATACATATATGATCATATGTCTAAACCCTAGAAACCTGTGATCTAGTTAGAAGAGAATTGCAATACAAGGTACTCTATGCTGCATGCCAACTCAGTGATAGAGACCACATGTCCTACGGGATTATAGGAAAGAGAGTTGCTGCTGTGGGCCAAGTGACGATAGGCTTCACAGAGGACAAGAACATTCCAGAGGGAGAGGAGTCCAGGCTGAGTGGACAAGATAAACAGTAACGTGGAGGCAGATAGGTGAGCATGAAGACCCAGAATGGGAAATTTTAATCAAGGAGTTGGGAGTGGTGGCTTGTAAGGGAGTTCCCTGAGCTGATCCGATGCTCAGTGGGTGAAGGGGTTTGCTGTCTGATGCTGTTAAAGCTCCTGGAGTCATGTGGTAAAAGGAAAGAAGTAATTCCTACAAGCTATCTTCTGACCCCGGCACGTATACACACATACACACACACACACACACACACACACACACACACGAGAGAGAGGGGGGGAAGAGGGAGAGAAAGGGGGGGAGAGGGAGGGGGGGGGGAGAGAGAGAGAGAGAGAGAGAGAGAGAGAGAGATTAAGAAGGAGGAAGTCTCAGAGAGTCGGTGGTTCATCCCGTAGGCAGTGGTCTGCCGTAGCCATAGTGTCTTATTATCTGCTGTCTTTTATATGTAATTATCATGTTTTCTTGAATATTGTCTTGTGATTAATTTGCTTAGAAAGTTTTTGTAGTTCTTGCAGAATAGCATTTCCCAAACAGTAGTACACATGAAAGTTGCTTGTACTTATCAGTGGGCTTCAGCTTTAACTCAGAGGTTTGACTTGAGGCCTTAGAATAAATAAGTGCCCTGGAACTTGCTGGATGGGATACTCAAGAGGCCCTGTTTTAAGCCTGAGTGGCATCAAAAAAAGAGTTGACATTTTTAAACCTGCCACCTAGGGTCTTTTTGGGTACTGCCTTTCCAACTTTGTCTTCCATTATTCTCACATTTCCTTTATATCTGTGCAGAAAACTACCTTCTTAAAGTGACTGAAAGTTATAACTCTCAAAGTATACTACAGTGTGAAATTTCTGCTGATCTGAATCAAGCTGAGTTGAGCTATTCTTAGAACTGCTTACCTGTTTCACATACAGTACCAAGTATGTGGATGACCATAGTGCTGGTTTTCACGGAAAGGCGAAGGAGAAGCCGGACCATTTTCTAATGGTATAGAATTGCCAGTGATGATCTAGAAATGTTCTCTCCTCTTGGTTACTTTTCATTTGAGGACTTTTACAGTATTATTTTTCAAAATATTAATAATGAACGACAGAAGAACCTAGTTCAGTTTGCTGCCTAATGCTGTTAAACATAGTTCAGTCTTAGTTCAGTTTGCATTTGATCTGCTTTAGGAAGTTAGAGGGTAGTGAGGGAAGTTTGGAAATGAGCCTTAGTTTTTTAATTACTTGGTAGATTTCAGTATATCAGCAAGATAACAAAACCCTGAGGGTTGAGCTATTTAAAGAAATAGGAGTTAGTAACAAAAGTCAATTTGATATTTGCTAAGTAACTGTATTCTGTCAGGCAGTGACAACCTGCTCCTAGGTAAAATTAACTGTAAATATACTCAACTTAGCCTGCATACTGGAAATTGTTTTTTTTTTTTGTTTGGTTGGTTGGTTGGGTTTTTTTGTTTGTTTGTTTTTCGAGACAGGGTTTCTCTGTGTAATCCTGGCTGTCCTGGAACTCACTCTGTAGACCAGGCTGGCCTCGAACTCAGAAATCCACCTGCCTCTGCCTCCCAAGTGCTGGGATTAAAGGCGTGCGCCACCACCGCCCGGCGGAAATTGGTTTTAAAGCATGCTAATTTTTTGCTTCATTTCCATGAATTCTGTAATTTCTTTAAATAATTATATGTGATCCATCTCATAATCAAATAAGAATTCATATACGCTTTATCAGTAGACATTTATTCAAGTTCAGCTACAATTTTGTAAAGTTCATAGTTGTAAGGCAGAAGCCCATTGGAATATTTAATAACCAGTCTTATACATTGCTCCAGAAGCTAAACACATATTTTTCTTTGACTCCTACAGAGAGAGCATATGCTCAGTAAACGTCATCTGCTTCAGGGTTAGGGCTGATTCCATCTTAAAGCAGATTTCTGAGAGTGGCTGATGTGATGCAGTTGTTTCTAGTAAAATTAGACCAGCCCTGAAGAGCTAGTCTAAGTCCGTCTCTGAGGAAGTCTATGAGAAACAGACGCCAGTTCAGACACCACTGTAAAGCCTGATCTAATGAGCACTTGCAGCCAGCTTAATCCTATTGCAGACCTGTAAGCAGCCATGGGACGAAATGGTTTCCACATTGACATCAGTGGAAGGAGCTTTAGATTTTATCAGCAGAAAGAATACATACCTTATACACACAGTAGCCACTTTTAAAGAATTAGCATCATGATCCTTTCTAAGCCAGGTTGTTCCTAATGCAAACCTGGATTAAGTTGGCCACAATCTGTTGTTTTGTTTTCTTAAAACCTGAGTTCATTAAAAAACCAAAACTGGTTAAACTTAAAACTCTGAATATAATATAAAGAATGACCAACCTACTCTGATTCATTATGCATGTGAGAAGCATATGAATATACTGGAGAGACGAAGAGAACTGGCCCTGAGTTCAGACCCTGCAATGTAAAGTTTGTCTCAGTACTAATTGATTTTCATGAGCTTAGGAATTCCTGAAAGTAAGTTTAGGTTATGCAAGCTTATGAGTAAGGAAGGTAGTGTAAAAGGTACATGTTGGGTGACCTGTACCCCTATGAGTGGGTTGTTAAGCCCCACTCCCTTTTTCTTCTTTCTAGTCTACCAATTTGAAACACCAATAAGGATCTAAGTGTTATAGTCCATTAACATTAGGCCCAGCCCTTTTCCTAGTTTACAACTTAGATTAGACCACACATTGCAATAAAACTCAACCTTGACTGAGCTACCTCTATACTGCTGTTAGTTCGACAGTGTCGTGAACTGTGAGGATGTGAATGGACACTTAGCGGGCAGGTGTGGTCAGTAACACTACAGAGACCTGGGGCGCTCATCTCTTGTATACTGCTGCGTCTGTTCAGCATGATGAGTATCCTTTGTTCTGCTTTTTTTGAGTACTTGGCTCATTGTTGACAAAAACTTGTCATTGATGGGATAGTTACATTGTATGGGATGTTGTATAACATTAGGTTTGGAGAAAATAAAACATTAAAAATTTTAGTTTATTGTACTCTATGATATTCAAGTTTATACATTGATTCTTTATTAAGTTCCAGTTTTGTTGTAGTTGAAGTCTCTTGTTGAAGTCTCTAGGCTGGCCTAGAACTCCCTAAAAAGACCGAGGATGGCCTGGAATCATCCTCTTGCCTTTAGTTCCCAGTGCTGTGATTACAGCATGCACTACCACTACATGCTTAAGTTTACTTTAAATAAAAAAAACACCATTGACTGGGCTCACTGAAGGAAGCTTTTTACACTGAAGTCCAACTATTCTGTTTTTTAAAATATTACCTACCATATCATTGAGCTGAAATAGCAATTTCTCATAATATTTTTCAGAGCTATAATACTGAAAAAATTAGAAGTATAAAAGTAAACTCTTGTTTCTTGATAAAATTAATACAATTTGCTATTTATGTAAAGTTTCCTATGTGGATGATCTTCATATTAACGTCCAGTAACTGTCTCTCTCAGCCCTGGCATGCCATGCTAGTCTATAAATATTTAGCTAGGGAAGCACATGATTGTTTTCAACTTTATAAATACTCTCATTTGTAATTTCGGTGTGCTTTAACCACTCTCCTTTTAACTGTATTTGATTTGGTAAGGCAGACATGATGTTTACTTGTTTGAGAGCAGTGCTAAGTTTTAGTCAGGGCAGTAAAATTAGGATACATGTCACAGTTATACACAGATGTGATTGAAACTTTGATTCTGTGGTTTTACACTTGACTTTTTATAATTTATAAGATGTGGAAAATGAACTCATAATTGGAAAAAGCTATTTTGATCCAGGTCAAAGTCTGATTGTTGACTGCTGAAGGAAGTATCAGTGCTGTGTCACACGCCCTCAGTTACCAAAGGCAGATCACAGGCATGTGCTCCTGTACCTGGCTAAGTCTGTAGACATGCTTCTGGTTGCTGTATAGTGACCATTAAACACAGAAATGTAGTGCACTTGAAATATGAGCTACATTTCCCCTCATTGTCATCAGAGCAAAAATATAGTCCTTGCCTGTACTCAAGAGTTTGCTTTCTACACATTTCCTGTTGTAAGATATTTGAACATATATTTATAGCACATGTATTATTCAAGGGTGTGAGGTGGGGTTTGGATTGAGTTTTGTTTTTTTGTATGTGAAACAGGGTCTTATTTTCCATCCTGGCCAAAAACTGGTAATGCTCCTCATCACCCACCTCCTAAATGTCAGGAAGGCATTAATGTACCACCACACCTGGCTAGGGCTGATTTTCAGTGTGATTATAAAAATATTCATATGACCTAACAAGAAGCTTCAACCTTGCTTATCTTTTTCTATTCCAAAGTGCCATGGAAAAGCATCTGATTAAAATATGGAGAAATGACTGTGCTTCATTGTTTAATGTCCCTTTACCCAGTGTGGTTTTAGTTGCTTCTGATTCACTGAAGCTCAGAAGGCTGCAAGGTTGAACTAGTGAGTATGTTACATTAAGAAGAAGCCATTACTCCAGTCCTCTCACTTAGACCCCAGCTCTCAGCTGCATCTGTGGTGTTGGCTGTCTGGGCACTGCATTGCTGTGAATGGATAGGGAGATGCACTGAAGTCATCTAAGAAGTACACTCTCAGCATGACCAGCTTGTGTAGCTATTGAAAACCTTATACTGAAACCCACTGATAGTGAAACTGTAGAGCTTCTGTGATTTAAGTACCATCTGGTTGTGCTCATGGCTTTAAAGCTGTTATCTCCACGTAAAATTTCCGAGTCCTATAATTTTTTTCACCAAACTATCCATTTTTAAGCCACAAATATTTTCCCATCTCTCTCAGATTTTATCTAAAAGTATATTTTAACAGTATTTTAAAAGTTTTTAAACAATAACAATTTATCTTGATGGATGGCATGCTGTGTTTTTTTCATTTTATTTTAATTATCCATTGTGGAACCAAATTCCCTTTTGTTTTAGTCTTTGGAATATTGTTTAATTATTGTTATCATGCCAGATATCTTAAAGGTTATTTTACCAATACAGTTTCATTTAACATAACCCATATGGAATCCATAGTCTCGTTTCCTAAAGTGAATGCTTGGAAAACCTTACATTCGTATGTTAAGAGTACACATCCTTTCCTCATTAGTTGGAAAGTAGAGGGATTTTGGCACAGGTTCTGTGTGGAAGCATTGTGCAGCTTTTATATGGATTTTGTTTTTAGCCTTTGATGACACTGTTTAGAATAGGAAGTATCTAATAAGTAAAGCATTTTGTCTCAAGTGCTGCCAGTGTGTTTAATATATGCCTGGAGGTCTGAAACATTATCTTCTTCACTACAGTAATGTGCATTTAATTCTCTGAAAGCAGAAGGTCGAACCTTTAAAAGGGACACAAAGTACATTTTCAAACAGAATAATTCAAAACATATGGAACAGGGGACCAGAGTTATGTACAGTTGGTTTTTATGGTTTAATCATGATCATGTTAATGCACACCAGTAGCTAATTAAAGAAAACTTTTATTGTCCATTTTAAATAAGTTAGGTAAGGAGCGGAGGAGCTGATGGGGCTGTGCTGCCCAGTGATGCACACTGCTCTCCCCCATAGCACACAGGAATGACAAAAGGTTAGCCTCAAACTGATTACATTGTCAAGTTTTGGTTTTTCCAGATGAATGGTAAATTTGGTGATACCCAACTCATACCATGAATCATAAAATAGTCCTAACAGTGGGCCAAAGCTTCCTCAACAGGACAGATAAATCCACAGTGAGATGGAGACAAACTGTTTGATTTTCAAACATGTCTCAGTATCCACCTTATTGTGGTGCAAAAATGATTTGCATGCTTACAAAAATAGAAAATCAGGCTTTTAACTAGAATTCCCACTTAAGGATTAGTTTCTAATACTGAGAAATTTTTGACTCCTTTTTTTTTTCCAGTGAGAACCAGTCTTTTATCTCCAGGTCACTGATTCAAATTTCATTCTGGTCGTAGAGAGCAGAGTTAGCTACCTTGTGAGTTGTGTTCAGTAAGCCATGTGTCCTGAGCAGATAGCGGCCACCTTGCCCCACTATTTACTTATATCTCAAGGTTTGAGTGATGTGTGTTGGAGCCTGGTGTGTAATTCTCCATGCAAACTAGATACTAACTTCTCTTATCATTTTTCTCTGGGGGATGGGTATTGTCTGCGCTCTCATGGTAACACCTATAGGAACACTTAATATACTTGTTTTAGGGGAGACAGGATTTTAAACATAAATCTGTAAGCCGGAAATAAATTCTGCATGCATGAAAACTGTATATCTCCAGGTATTAATCAGTGGCTGACTTTCCTAATTGAGAGAACAAAAATAGCTTATGAAGTGAGCGAGAACTCTTGGTAGTGATTTGTCATGGAACACAACCAACAGATTCACTTAAACTATAGAAAAAAAATCAGTTTATAATGCCCCGAAATACAGTCGACAATCCTGGATTACTTAAGGACTTAATTATATGACTAGTTGGCAATGTACTTGGAGATATATTTGAAATTTTGACAGAATGACACAGAGCTTTAAAACTTAAGCTGTTACCTTGAGAGCAAGTGACTATTTAACTGAGTTCCTGAAGTAAGGCATTTGTTCATGCATCCCAAGAATACTAAAAAGTGCTTTTCTTTTACTCATAGACTGTCAGCTTTCTCCTCATGACTCTATTGAGAAACCTCCTTTTGCCTCAGTTGGTAACAATACTCTCACCTCAAAAGATGACAACATTTAGGAAAGGTGGTGTACTTAGTATGCTAACTCTGTAACAAGCAATAAGCACACCTCTTCACAACACTGAGGCAGAATATAGTATGAGAAATTAAACCGTGAGGAAGGGAGGAAGCTGAGCAGCACCCAGAAGGACTGCGGACAGCTCTATAAGGAGGAAGTTGTTTTAACGTATCATGGATAAAGCGTTTTATTCTTGTTTTCATTACATCACCTCATTCAGTGATGTATTAGCCATGCATATGAATACTCCAGTTTAAAGAGGTCCATCCAGAGACTAAGGATTGCTTACAGTGTGCTCAGCTCACAATATAGAGGATGCAGAACCCCAAAGGTGTTTGAATTGAGTCTGTGAAAGATATTACAAAGCTCAGCATTGGGAAGTCTTCAAAAACATGTATTTGCATCTTGACAATCATTAATTCAGTCTGCTATGTGATTTGTTTTCAATTACTAGTATAGGAAGAACAATTATCACTGCACATTTAAGGATCATCCTCTTTGTTGAGAACATATCCCTGCTTACACGATGATAGAGATCATTCCATCTGGGAGATTTTCACCTGATAAAAGCTACAGACCTTTAGCACTTGCCTAATTTGGGGAATTTTCTCTGTGCCAGGCAGTGCTACTTTCTAAGATAGGCTGCACTTTCAAATCCCCATACCAACACTGTGAGGAATAATTAACTATGCTGTATGAATAGCTGTACAAAGGTTTACAGTTGTCCAAAGTATAGGACTTGGTCTCGGGTTTGTCTGACTCTAAGATCTATATATGGCTGTGCATCACTATAGCTTATCTGTAGGAATAGCATTAAACACTCTCCTCATAGGAGTATGAATGTAGATGGTATAGCCTGCTGAACATGGGGTGTGTGTGTGTTTTATATCCCATTGTTTTTGGGCCATGATTAACCAAAAATCATCATAAAAAAAAATACAATCGAGAAAGGTAGTGAATACAAGCTGTAAAAGGCTGTGAGTACAAAAGTGTAGTGTTTACTATAATCCTGTTTTAAGCATCAGTAAATACTAAAATAAGGATACAGGGCAAGCATAAAGGTTCTCTCCCTTGAAAGCCTCCATGCATCCACACAACCATCTGTTCGTCACACTCTTGAAGTCACTGTTAATTCAGCAACCTGGCCAAAGAGAAACCAGTGACTTGGAGCTAGATCCATTTCTCATTTAATTGTAACCCAGCCTTCCTTGCTTCTAAGTTGTCACCACAGGGAACAGTGAAAATAGTGGCGTTGTTATATAGTCAAGTATTGTGTACTGTGTAGCATAGTTGTGTGTACTATACTGTACCTTTATATGATGGCAGTATAGTAGGCTTCTTTACATTCATGTCACATAAATGTCAGAAATCCATTGTTAGGTGACATTAGCATAACCAGGACATCACAGTAGAACAGAACATTTTCAATCCCATAATTTAGTGGAAACTCTGGTGCGTATGTAGCCCACCGTCTAAACATATTGTTCTAGTAATATCTGATATTAATACCACTGTTTAGTGTGATAGAACTTTATATTTTAGTATGATATAATTTATGCTGTAGCAGAATTGTGTGAAGGACTGAGATTACCAAGAAGAGAACATTTTGATGGATGACTCTTAGCATGCTCTGGCCAGCTCAGTGAGATGCTGTGGTCAGACAAGAGCATGATTTGGACAGACTGACTTCAGGACAAGAGCACAGTTTGGATAGAGTAACTTCAGAAAACATGGTGCCCTCTAAGAGTAGGGTTACACTGTTTTGTTTCAAATAGTCAATGTCTTTGTGTTTCTCAGTGCTGTAGATTCAAGAGAAATACTGTTGGGAAACCTTCATAAGTGCTTCCTCATCATTATCTTTGATTATTAAGTTATTTAATATTTCACAGTGTGTGTCTTTGTGAGTCAGCTTTCAAATTTAATTTGCAATTTGTAGCATTTGGCAAGATATTTTAAGCAGTCCAATTAGAATATAATAAGCGATAAGTACACTTAGGAGTTACACTGTGCTTTAGGAACATCCCTCTGTTCCAAGCTGTCTTGGATCCTAGTGCAGTCCTTTGGAAAGACTCAGTAACTTAACAGATTGCCATATGATTTACCTTGTAATTTAACTTCTTATGACTTGTCCTAGAATTTCTCATCAATTCTCGTAGATGTGTGTTAGCAAGAATAAAAGCCCAAATTTTTAATTATGTGGGAATCATTGAAAAATTTAGTCATAACATTAAATGAGATGCTGTGCAGCTTTTTATAGGTTCTTTTAAAATAGTACAGGAGATAAGTGAGACACAAAGACTGACTGTGTGATGGGGTGTGTTTGAGGCCAGCTTGGCTGCACAGAGAGCTCACAGCAAGTGTGTGCTACATAGCAAGACCCTGCCAAAGAAAGAACTCAACTTACAAGGATAGTACCTTGTCTAGAAATGGGTTTCACATTTTTCTCTTTAATGATTGTAACCCAAAGGGGTCTGAGTAAAGGGAAGGAAAAACTGAAAGTGACTCTGTTAAATAATCCTGTTGGTGATCCTTGCTAATGCAGAGGGAGTAAGGAAGGTTTTTTTTTTTTTTCCTCATGAAGTGTTACTGATTCCCATGTTTATATGGATTAGTCTGTATCACTTCAAGGAAAAGCAAATGAATGTCCAGTACTAGCTAGATAGGAGAAGGAGGAAGGTTTCAGAGGGACTTTATCCATCTGCTGCCACCAAAGACCTTTCTTCTTCACAGGGAGGCGTTAGTGGAAAGTCAGAAGCTTTCTTGACTGGAGTGTTGACTTGATGACTCACCTTTCCCCTTCTCCCAAGTCCCTTTAGAAAAAGTAGTATCTTTTTCAATGTCATCCACCCATTTAATTTGACAATCTTTGCCCTCAAAGTCTGAGCTTCTTATATTTTTCCTCTTTTTAAAAGCTATACAAAATTCTATAAACCAGTTTTATAGTAAGGATGATATACACAGTATAACCTGCACCCACATGGAATCAATGTTTACCAGTGGTGACCCTGGTTGGTAGCTGGAGTTATTTATTGCATTATTTGGGGGATTATTGTAAGACTACTAAAGTAATTATTTGGGGAAACATTTTTAATGACTGATTTTTTTATTAGTATAAAGTGAGAAATACTGACACTCTGAAGTACATTTGAATGAAGGAAATGCACGTTTGATATTTGTTCTCAAGAATTTCTTAGCATGGTGTGAGGCATGTACTCTCAGCTGTTGAGAGACTGAGCTGTAAGGAGTGCTGGGAATTTCAGACCAGTCTGGAAAACAGAAGAGTTTGAAGGTAGCCCAGGCTACGGAGCAAGAACTGTTCTAAGAAGAGAGAGAGAAGAGAGAGAGAGAGAGAAAGAGAGAGAGAAAGAGAGAGAGAGAGAGAGAGAGAGAGAGAGAGAGAGAGAAAGGTGATTTTTTTTTCCTGAAAATGGCTTTAAGTTATAGTAAATTCGTTTTAGGTTCTTTTAAACAGCATGTTTATATAGCATTGTTCATATAATGACAGTTGATGCATAACATTTGCTTTTTTTTTTCTTACAGATCTCTAAACAAGAACAGAAGAAAGCAGATACATTTGATGGAGGCACAGCCGAAACCTCTTCCCGATACAGTGGTGCTCAGGACAGTGGCATTGGCAGTGACAGCGTTAAAATCCGAATTGTGCAAATAGAGCAGTACAGTGGTACCAGTCAGCACCGAATTGCCCGTCCCTCTCACCAGTCATCAATTGTGAAAAATCTTAACTTCATTCCCTTCGACATATTTATTACTGCAAGTAGGATCTCCCTGATGACCTATTCCTCAGTGGCCTCCCCCAAATTCAAATTACCAGAACAGAAGGAAGATGGGAAAACAGGCAAGAGTTCCTTAAATCTCACAGAAGTTGATTCTGATGTAGCTAAGCCTAACCAGGTGTGCATTTCCATGGTGACTGCTGAAGAGCCCTTAAGCAGTAGCATGTCTTTTTCTTCAGAGAAGAAAGTAAGGGTTCTCTCCCTTGAAAGCCTCCATGCATCCACACGGTCATCTGCCAGACAAGCCCTTGGCGTCACTGTTGTTCGACAGCCTGGTCGAAGAGGAACCGGTGACTTAGAGCTAGACCTGTTTCTCCATTTAATTGTATCCCAACCTTCCTTACTTCTGAGTTGTCACCACAGGAAACAGAGAATGGAAATATCCATCTTTGATGCTATGCTTAAAGGTGTAGCCTCTGACTACAAATGTACAGGTAAGAGCCTTGAAATATATTTGAGTATAGTATTAAGTTTTTATTTCCAGTTTCCAGATTTAGCAAACAAACCAGCCGACAGCCCAGACATACCTTCTCGTCCCCACAGAGGATGATAAATACATGCCTATAACTGAATTGAGTTTTAGAAAATGTTGGGAAAAATATATCAACATTTAACATTAGTATTCTTACCATGCCTGTGAACTATCTTTTCCTCTGTAGTTGTATGAAACGAGCTCTTTCTCAGCTGTAGATGTACTTGTAGTCTGTAGTGTTTGGGAACCATAACTCTTAGTAGTAGTGGTCCATAGGTAGAGCATCCACAATAGTGTAATTGTTCAAAAACTAGTGTAAGAAGCTTATTGTAGGGTTCATCTATTCATCTTGCTAAAATGTACGTGCAATCAGAAAGATTATCAAAGTACAGTACTTTAAAGACATTTACACTTATGAATTATGTCTATTAATTATGTTTGTATTGATACAACAAAAGCAACTTGAGAGCAGGAAGGATTTGTAGCTCACCGTTTGACAGGATCCACACAATCCATCATGACAGTGGCAACATGGACCACACAAGGTGGCAGGCGCTTCTTTATTCCTGCTTTTTATTTTTCCCTTTCCCCTTTTCATGTTTGTTTGAAACCCCACCCTAGCCTCTGGGATGGTGCCTCTCCTATTCAAGGTAGAGCTTCCCTCCTCAGGTAACTCTTTGTAAAGTCCCCACTTCAGAGTCTTGAGCCACCAGCTCCTAGTAGGCTCCTAAAAACCTATAAGGAGCTTTTAAACCACTGGCAGTTTGAATCAGCCATGCTGAGTATTTATACCATGGATATTGGCAAATGCTAGCAGATGGTTCTGCTATTGTGAGGACCATTTGTTAACATTACCTGTAACTGTTGCCTTCCTCTTCAGACATTCCCATTACTGAGTGCCTATGATAGAACAGGTACTTCAAGGCACTGGAGATGTTGCTAGTGCAGAGTTATGTGATTAGAGGACTTCTGTCTACTTAGCTGATGCCTCTTCATGGTTCTGATTAACACTGGTTGGAACTTGGTATTAGATTGGAAGAGTAAATCTTACTTCCCAGAACCTCCTTAAGGTCACTTAGCTATAATCTCTTATGTAAGTAGATGTCTTTAACAGCTCTGCTAGGAGGTAACGGCAAAGACAGGAGAATAGGAGCTTCGGAAGAGCCAATAAGACCATCTATGGCCTCTTCCCAAACTCACATTGTAAATATGACAAATAACATCTCAGAAGATCATTCTCTTTGCTTAATCACTTCAACCCATGGTTATATTGAGAGAGAGAGAGACAGAGAGAGAGAGAGAGAGAGAGAGAGAGAGAGGGAGGGAGGGAGGGAGGGAGGGAGAGAGAGAGAGAGAGAGAGAGAGAGAGAGAGAGAGAGAGAGAGAGAGAGAAAATATGTATACACATGCATATACATGTGTGCGTGTGTATCTGTATATGTACACACATGCATATACATGTGTGTGTAAATATATATAAACATATCTCAGTGCACTGATGGCGGAGCTAAGGTGTACAGATGAAAACTGCTGCTAAAGCTGATATTTTCCAAATATATAGAAATAGATTTGCTTTAATCTGTTTCACAAGTATACTCCTAAGTCATCTGTCTGTGTCCTTTAGTCTAAATATGTATTCAGCAAGGTTATAAGAGCTCAAAGAAAAGATACTCATTTGGATCATAGTATCTTCTTAGGTTAAATGAATAAGAATATTTCTTTTGCAGGGTGGGGGTGGATCGTAGAACCCAGTTTGAGCAGACAAAGCTAAGGGAAAGGCATGGGCCTGTTTTAGAGTGGAGTGGCCTTCTGAGGAAACTCTCCTGCAGAAGAATCCTGTGGCTGCCTTCCCTGGGGATCTACTTAAACCCTTATATGATCCAAATACACCAATTCTTGCTTATAATCAAGTATTGCCGGTATAGTATGTGCTTTACATAATCATATTATCTTAGAAATTAGTTTAGCACTTTGAGGAAATGTGTTAGAAAACCAAAAATGCAAGTTAAAAGAAAAAAAAAAACCTGCAGCTGTCACTGGATACACTTCCTGACACTGTCAAGAATTATACTGTTGTAAAATACATTCTTTTCTTTTACTCTTTATAATAACTCAGTGAGGGATGCCCTGTTTCATATGACAGATGGAAAAACTAAGAAGATAAAGCTTAGAGAAGTAAGTCCCCTAAGTCATCGCTGTATCAGGACACAGCTACAATTGTGAAGCCAAGATTTATTCAATATCTGTGTCTGGACTTCCTACCTTTAGATGCCCTGAGTAGAGAACTGGAAAGCCACTGTCTCCAGAAGACTTCCCTCTTTGCTCAGATTGTACAGATGGTTCATTTCAGAGTTTTAACTGGTGAATTTGTCTATTAAATGTGTCCAAAGATGTGACTGTATAAAATAGCATATCTTCACAGTGTGACAAACATGGCTTCACATTCTGGTGCTATTACAGGATGCAGAACTATCTGATAGGCCAATTGTGATGAAAAAATAATTATTGAATAATTCTAAGGAACTGATGGTAATAATTCCTTGGATTAAGTCTAGTAAACAGTAAGCCTGGATAGGTGTTTTCTATTACTGCCTTCATTGTTCCATTTATACTAGTCTGTGGAAGTCTTAAGACAGTAATTTTATACATAAGAAGAAATGTGCATGGCTATTATGTTAAAGGTCATAGAGATGGAAGGGGAGGGAAGAGTGAGGTGAAACTGGCTAGTTCTACTTTTGAGTCCTGAAGTCAAGCACTCCTTATTGTCTGTAAGTTGGAAGAATAGCATGGGTGGTCAAAATGAAACTGACCTTCTAAGAAAGTTTAAAAGGAAAATTCAAAAAGCAGCAGAAGTTAAAAACAAAAGAAGAAACAGGTTGTGTTTTTCTATATTGCTCATATTTTTAGATATTTAAATTAATATTTTATCAATGTAATAGCCAAGCAATAGCAAATTTGGCATGTATATGTATGTTGATTGGTTTTGTGAACTTACCTAGACATTCCTAGGAAGCGTGAATCTTGGTTGAGGAATTGCTTCCCTCAAGCAGGCCTTTGGGTGTGACTCTGGGGCATTTTTTTTAATTGCTAATTAGATGAGAGGTCCTATCCTGCTATGGGTGGTATCATCCCTGTGCAGGTTGGCCTTGAGTCGGGTAAGAAATCAGTCCAGTAAACAGCACTCCTCCATGGCCTCTGCTTCTTTCCTGCCTATGAATTCCTGTCCTGACTTCCCTTCAGGATATACTAGAGGCTGGAATAAACTCTTTCCTCCCCAGGTTCATGTTGGTCATGGTTATTTACTATAACAGAAAGGCAAACTGGGATGAAACAAAATTACATTATCAAAGATCTTATTTAACTCATGATGTCACATTTAATTATTCATTATTTAGTGTTGCAAAAAAAGATTCATGCCAAGGAACCTAGTTGTCTTAAACAAAGGATTCTAGAGTTCAAACTTACCACATTAAGTGACGTAAGTCTACGTCACTCCTTGTCACAGCCTGCCTCTGGAGCATCTAGAAATGGTGACCTAATGGTAGGTTATGAAAGTTTCACTTGGGTGACATATTAAAGTCATCATTATCAAGACTTTGAACT
Source organism: Grammomys surdaster (assembly GCF_004785775.1). Classification (NCBI taxonomy): domain Eukaryota; kingdom Metazoa; phylum Chordata; class Mammalia; order Rodentia; family Muridae; genus Grammomys; species Grammomys surdaster. The sequence continues at coordinate 12,680,891 of NW_021604565.1, forward strand.
CAAATACTAATAATCTATTGAACATTTATAGACTGTGCTGCTATATCTTAAAATCTATTAAATGTATCTATTAAATGTAATATTAAATTCTATTAAATGTAATATTAAAATTGTTTACCTTCCTGTTTATGTAGTCAAGTCCCCTCAATACCTTAAATCGTCTTTCCATTCCTATGTGCTTTTATTTCATACTCAGACCATCTTAGGATAGTTACTCATACATCTTGAGCTCCTGCCGTTTATCAATCAAATGCAGATGCTTGGGAACCCATAATAAGGGAGACCCAGTTTCTGCCTCCAAGCATTTCACTCTGTTTAATAACTGTACTGAGTATTCCTAATAAAGGTTTAGAGACTATAGGTCTTCACGCAATGAGGTATGCTAGCAGGCACTTAAATGACCCCAGTAAAACCTGAACTTGTACTTCTCAAGAGACAATTTAGAAAAGCTCTACCAAATGGCCTGAATACAGAGGACTGCTTAATTTTATTAGTGGTAGATTGAGCTTCCCTTCTGCCCTCTATGGCTGAGCATGGTAGTGTATGCCTTTAATCCCAGCACTTGGTAGGCAGAGGCAGGTGGCTCAGTTCGAGGCCAGCCTGGTCTACAGAGTAGAGTTACAGAACACCCAAGGCTACATAGAAAGAAGAAGAGGAGGAGGAGGAGGAGGAGGAGGAGGGGGAGGAGTAGGAGAAGGAGAAAGAAGAAGAAGAAGAAGAAGAAGAAGAAGAAGAAGAAGAAGAAGAA